>NC_047655.1:9868417-9917895 GCF_902201215.1 Prunus dulcis | reverse complement strand
TATGCCATCAAAACAATATATTCACTAACAATTAAGAGTTTATTTATTTTTTCGTTAAATATAACATAAGATTTTGTGGTATCCACTAGTGTAAATATTTTAAATTGAAGATCAAATTCAGTCATTGTATTCATATAGGGTCAAGGTGTGTAGCTGTAAAAAATCATCAAAATCGGAGTTAAAATAACCATTAAATCATGATTTTTCATTTATAACCGTCGAAGAGTTTTGTCCCGTTACTTGATCTATGAATGTTTATTTTTTCCGATTTTTGGCGTATATGATCTCGAAGTATAAAAAAACAAGTTTGACGGTTGGATCGTTGAAACTAGTTTTGTAGAATGCATATGCCATCAAAACAATATATTCACTAACAATTAAGAGTTTATTTATACTTTCGTTAAATATAACATAAGATTTTGTGGTATCCACTAGTGCAAATATTTTAAATTGAAGATCAAATTCAGTCATTGTATTCATATAGGGTCAAGGAGTGTAGCTGTAAAAAATCATCAAAATTGGAGTTAAAATAACCGTTAAATCGTGATTTTTCATTTATAACTATCGAAAAGTTTTGTCCCGTTACTAGATCTCTGAATGTTTGTTTTTTGTGATTTTTGGGGTATATGATCTTGAAGTATATACAAACAAGTCTTATGGTTAGATCGTTGAAGTGTGTGTGTGTGTGTGTATATATATATATTTATTTATTAAGTAGCTTTAAATTTATTTATTTTGTACATATAACACTTAAGAAATTGAATAGTATATACATTTATTAAGTAGCTTTCACCTTAATTATATTTTAAATCATAAAATAAAATATTATTATTTTTTATTATTCATAACAATTATTTTTATAAATATTGTGCTACGAACCAATTTTTCGTCTCTCAAAAGTTTGCGTGACCAATAGTTCGTCGTGCAAAACTCAAAAAATTTGGGCGAGTACCAAAAATGGGACGCGGGTTTTTAAAATTAAAAATAAAAACTTTAGACTTTGCGCGACCAATATTTTTTGTCGTGCAAAAATTTGGGCGGGTACCAAAAATGGGACATGGGAATTTTTTTATATAATTGTTTTAGACTTTGCACGACCAATATGTATTTTTCCTCGGGCAAAAATTTAAAGATTCTGGCGGGTAACAAAAATGGGATGCGGGAATTTTTTTTTAAAAAAATAATTTTTTTAGACTTTGCGCGACCAATATTCCTGTATTCGTCGCGCAAAACTTTGCGAGACCAATATGTTTTGTCGCGCAAAACTTTGCGCGACCAATATATATTTTTCGTTGCTCAAAAATTTGGGCGGGTACCAAAAATGGGACGTGGGAATTTTTTTATATAATTGTTTTAGACTTTGCGCGACCAATATGTATTTTTCGTCGTACAAAAATTTAAAAATTTTGGCGGGTACCAAAAATGGGATGCTGGGATTTTTTTTTTAAAAATAATTTTTTTGACTTTGCGCGACCAATATGTTTTGTCGCGCAAAATGTTGCGCGATTAATATTCCAATATTTTTCGTCGCGCAAACCTCTGCGTGACCAACAATATTTTTCGTCGCGTAAAGTGATACGGTTTTTAAAACCGAAATAACTCCACCATTTTCTCAATGCCTTTCTCTACTCTTACCTCTCCTTTCTCTTTCCCTCTCCCCAAATCCCACCATTTCTCTCACTCACTCCTCTCACTTAATCTCTCATCTCTCTCTTCACTATCTCTCACTCTCACTCTCACTCACTCTCTCATCTATCTTTTCACTATCTCTCACTCTCTCATCTCTCTATCACTATCTTATCTAATTCTCTCACTTCTCCCTCTCATTCTCACTCACTCTCAATCTTGCCAAAAGGTATATTCTCTCCAAATTTTAAATTTTTTTCATTAATATGTGTTTTTGGAGTTAGTTTTGAGTTTGTGTGGGGTTTGGGGTTTAGTAAAGGGGAGAGATTGGAGTTTGGGTTGGATTTGTGGTATAACAATTTTAGGGGAGATTATGCATTCTTTTTTGTTGTTGTTGTTGTTATTTGACCATATTTGTTTTTTTGTAGGTAATCATCGAGACTTTGATGGCTAAAGTTGAGGATTAGGAAGCTATCAAAACATATTATCCACCACTACCACCACAATATGCTTGTATTAGGATTTTATTATTGTACTTTGTTAATTCATGTGTACATTTTGAATATTATATATATATAAATATTTATTGAATAATTTGATCACTATTTTTCATATGTAATTTTATTTTGAATATGTCAATTTAAATTAAAGTAATTAAGAAAAATCTTACAATTAAATTAAATTTAAAAAGTAAAAATTTGAAAAAATTACTATAATTAAATTAATACCAATTTAAATTAAAGTGATTTAAAAAAAATCATACAATTAAATTATATTTAAAAAGTAAAAATTTGAATAAATTAATATTAAAGAAATAATAAAAAAAAAGTTAAAAACCTTGCGCGACAAAATATTTTGTAGCACAAACTATTAAATTAGTTTATTTTAATTAAAAATTTTAAAACACAAAAAAAATTTCGTCGCACAAATATTTGCGCGACGTTAGTATTCGTCGCGCAAAACTCTAAAAATGTGGGCGGGTACCAAAAATAGAACGCGGGAATTTTTTATTTTTTAAATTTTTTTGAGACTTTGCACGACCAATGTTTTTTGTCGCACAAAACTTTGCGCGACGATCGTCGCGCAAACCTTTGAGCGACGAATGTGTTTCGTCGCGCAAAGTTTTGCGGGACCAATATTTTTTCGTCGCGCAAAGTTACTTTGCGCGACCAATATTTTTTCGTCGCGCAAAGTCACTTTGCGCGACCAATGAAAAAAATTGGTCGCGCAAAGTCTTTCTTCACGATCTTTGCGCGACGGATTCTGCGCGACGAAGTTTTTGTCGCGTTAAAATTTGTGCGACTACAATGTATTTTGCGCGACGAAATTCTCTTCGTCGCGCAAAGTGTAAAATGTAGTAGTGATTTTATAAGAGAAGTTTATTTTAAACCCATATTTCGGCTTCTTTTCTTTTTATTTTATTTTCTCACGCGCCGGGCGCGGAGTTTTCACTTACGCCCGGGTCTGGGGCGTGACAGTTAAGAAAAGGGATGGGAGTTGGGATTGGTACGGGGTCGTTGGATTTGTTGGGCTAGGGAGGGGTTGGGAATTTTTAAGTTTATTGTTAAACAAATTTATGTTATTTTATCATTTGATATAAAAAATTTTAAGAACTGGTTAGTTAGTAGGTGGGTTCCACAGTAGAGACGTCAACATTTAAAGATCGACCACACGGTCAACTTAACGGAAGGATGAAATTGGATAATGTTGTAAATGTAAAGGTGTAAATTTATAAAATTGATACCTTGAGGTCCATATTGAGAACCACCCTAAATCTGCGGGATGTCTTTTGTCGTTACCCCTAAAGTTTATATAACAAATGCCATCTATATAATAGACGTCCGAGCGGGACAGTTGGGTTGATATATGGTCCTACAACCAGTACTGTTGTAGTGATCTAACAAAGAAAGAAAGAAAATGTTAGCTAGGCATATGTCATGGCGACGAGGACAAATCTAGCACCGAAGCTTTAATATTTGCAGAAGAGGGTAGGTTGGAGTATTGGAAATATCTAACTGTAACACCAGTACTGTTGCTAATCCCAATATGTGACCCACAATTTTCCTTTTTTATTTAGTAGTGTAGTAGATGATCCTCCCTTCCAAAATAGTAAGCAAACTTCACCAAATAATGGGAAGTGTACGTATATGTATGTAGCTATAATTGGAGGGGGCCAAACAAAAAAAAAAAAAAAAAACATGAAAAAATAAAAGGTGATGTGGGAATTTTGTAGAAAAATAAAATAATTCAAGCCATTAACCCTCGGTTTAAATGAGTCTGCCAAGCAAACAACTGCCAACTACTTGAGTGCACTCTACCTCATAGTTGCCCCATATGTCGCAGTATATACTACAATGTGCCCAGACCATTGTCTCACTAGGCTTCAGCTGATCGGCTATCTGAGAGCATATACGCTTTTCCATTGTTTATCTCTCTTTAGTTCTTTGTTCCGCTCCTTCCTTCTCTGAGAGCATATTATTTAAGTTTTCTCCTATGGAGTTGGAAAGCATACTCCAGGTCATTCAGAACAAGAACATTTTGGTCACTGGTGCCACTGGCTTTCTAGCAAAGAGTAGTACTCAAATTAAATCCTCTCTCTCTCTCTCTCTCTCTCTCTCTCTCTCTCTCTCTCTGAGGTGTTTTTTCTTTCTTTATTTTTTGTTGTTGTTGTTGTTGTAGTAAGTCTCAGCTATGTATGTGCTTGAATGGATGCAGTTTTTGTGGAGAAGATACTGAGGGTTCAACCAAATGTGAAGAAGCTCTATCTTCTATTAAGAGCTGCAGATACAAAATCAGCCACACAGCGTTTGCATAATGAGGTATATATGTAGGGATAAGTGTGAGCTTCAACATGCATATATATTTTTTCCATATACCAAATAGGCAAGAGTGGCACAACATTTAGCCATTTATGCGCGCCTTAATACTACACTAAAAAAAGTAAGGAATATGAATTTGAAGTGCAATGGAAATCAATATTTTGTTATTCCAAAGTTTGTTCACTTTTTGTTACTTGTAATTATAGATAATTGGGAAGGACCTTTTTAGAGTGTTGAGGGAAAAATGGGGAGCAGGTATGAACTCCATTGTCTCAGAAAAGCTGACAGTGGTGCCTGGAGACATTTCTCGTGAGGACTTGGGCTTGAAAGATTCAAACTTGAGGGAAGAGATGTTGAGCCAGATAGATGTCATTGTGAACTTAGCTGCAACTACCAACTTTGATGAAAGGTAGTAATTGATTGTTAAATCTCAGTTTTCTGAATTTGAAATAAAGAGCAACTACTCTTGTCCAAATGCAATTCGGTGCCCTTAAGACGAGGTCAATTTTTGTCAAAACGTGTGGTTTAGATTCACAGATATAATAAATATCTGTATGGCAAGAACATTGCAAAATATGTTATGAGAAGTAATACATCAGAAATAGACTAAAATAGAACATATATTCTGCAGGTATGATGTTGCACTTGATCTCAATACTTTGGGACCAAAGCATGTTTTGAACTTTGCTAAGCAATGTGTTAAATTAAAGGTGCTGGTCCACGTATCCACAGGTCATTATCTCTCTCTATATAAATCACTTTTATTTTATTTTATTTTCCCATTTTATTTTAGTCTTAATTTGATCTTATCACCGAACGTCCTGCTCACTTACCTTATAATTACTGTCCTTTCTGTAAATACGGGAACACAACAGGGTTTTTTCTTAAAAAATACAATGAAATTTATTGTAGATTTATTTCCATGTTGTGATTTCAGCTTATGTTTGTGGCGAGAAGGACGGGCTTTTATTGGAAAACCCCTACCACATGGGTGAGACGCTTAATGGGACCTCAGGACTTGACATCGATAGCGAAATCAGGCAGGTCCAGGAAAAAATCAGAGATCTTCGAGCAGAGGGATTAACAGAACAAGCAATCACTTCGGAACTCAAAGATTTTGGCCTCAAAAGGTTGGTGAAAATTGCTACTTCTGTCTGTTAAAATTAGTTTAGCTGTTATTAGAGGGTTAAATATAGATAATTGCATGATTAATTCTTGAGCACTACTTAAATCCTCAAACCCTTTATGACATGTTTACTAACTTGAAATCGAAACGGAGTCCTACTCTTGAAAAATCAAGATTGCGATTGTTGATTTTATACAAGCTCCATTCTTATTTTGATTCTGAAAGAGTCACAACATTTCATTCGAAATTCAGCGTAACTTACAAATTTTTATGTTTCTTTTTGTGTGTAGATAGTAGCTTTTATTTTTTGGTGCTTTTAGGTAGGCCATCCTTCAATAATAGGCAAGACTGAAAATTTTTGTACCATACACGAAGATGTTATTGTCAGTACTTTTTGCAATACCTCATGATCATGATGTTACTTGTTCTTATAGATGACTAGTCTTTGTCCAACATGAACGTGATCATCATGTTCTTGATTCAATAGGTCGGCTTGAGTTCGTTCGATTTTATTTATTTAAATTTGAAGGTCGAAGATTAGAATGGGTAGGGTCTTGATTTAATTTTTCGGGAAATGATCTTGAACGTTTTTCCAACCAATTGGACGTGATGAGATAATATCTTATTATCTAATGTTAGATGTGAACGTCAACATGTTAGCGTTAAAACGTCACTGTTTGATGATAGTTCAAGAAAAAACAATTAAGACAAAAATGATAATTTGCAAAGACAGAACCAATAAATCTTCATCTACTCAACAACCTAATTAAAAACCTAGTAAATGTAGTTTTCATGTCTGTTTTTCTTAATAAATGATGGTAAACCGGTCCATACCTCAGACCAAAAAATTAAACTAAAAACTGGTTCATACCCTTTCGTTTTACCCTACAGCAAATGGTCCCATAGGTGATAGGACCCTTACCTTATAGCACATTTAGTGCTTTGCGTCAGAGGGATGAAGGGTGTACCCAGAAGGTCCATGACCAAAGAGTTAAGAGCGTTTATTTATAAAACTATGAGAAAAAATAAAAATTATAGGAGTTTGTAGATCCAGTAATTAAGAGTATTTATTTATGTATATGAGATTCTACGTTAGATTCTTCTTTTTTTTGAACATCGCATGTATAAAAAATATATATATATTCTAAGAAAAAACTAACTTTTCCTTATAAAAAATAAAAAGAGATCGAGAATTATATGTCTCCCGATAATGACACCAAAAAATACTTGTCCACCGCAAGTGTATCTAGGACTCTGTTAATAGATTGCGTACTTTATGTGTCAAGAACAGTTGCGCACAAAAATAAGTCCAAAAACTGATACATCAATTGCCCCACATGAAGGCACTGATGAGGGGCAACTTTTTAATGATAAATCTAGTTGGGTCATGTTCAGGGGTATCTCTTTTGGAAAAAAAACTTACCTATAATAGAAATAGCACTGTTTTACTATTTTCGACTAATAACACAATGACACGTGAAAAAATTATCCTACGTGTCACTGCGTTATTGACCAAGAATAGCAAAAAGTGATATTCCCGTTATATGTAAATTTCTCTTCTCTTTTGAGAGCCGCTTATTAATTCGGCTTTACACCTCTCACTGCTTATTATGTACCCTCTCATAAACTCATGATTTTTAATTTATTTTTTCTTTATCCTATTGATGGAAATCAAACTATCAATCAAGATTACTAGTATTCTCTTTTCAACGTCAAAAGAGGTTTCAATCTTGAATCCCCTTCCCGGAAGTTGATGTGACAAATTCTAAATCCTATTGTTTTTTAAATTCTTTTGTTAGAGCTAATATATATGGATGGCCAAACACGTATGTGTTTACAAAGGCGATGGGCGAGATGCTTATAGGAGACCTAAAAGAAAATCTACCTCTAGTCATTGTACGGCCAACCATGATCACCAGCACTTACAAAGAACCTTTTCCTGGTTGGGTTGAAGGAGTCAGGTGCGTTAATCGAAAAATCCCTCCTCATTAGTATTAATTAATTAGTTCCTTATCATCCGTAATGATGAGAGTTTTTTTAATTTTATTTTAATAAATTAAACTTTTAGTTTGCAGTGAGTAAAATTAAGTTCATTTCAGGAATCAATAATTCATTTTAAAGGTTAATAAAATGAATTCTGAAATGAAATTCATTTAAATAAACTAGCCCACTATAATGACTCTACAGCCTCTCTCTTATTGACACATGGGCAACATTAGTTTTTAATTTATAAGCTATTGAATTGCACTACTGCAAATGAAACTACAGTTTAGTTCAGTAGTTGCCAAAAAAATTCAATAATTTGAACTATTGTACTGAACTAAAATGAACTGTTGCGGATGCTCTCATCTGTTAATTTTTGTACCACATGCAGAACCATCGACAGCGTTGCAGTTGGTTATGGCAAGGGAAAATTAACATTCTTTCTCTGCGACATTAATGCAATTGCTGATGTGGTGAGTTAACCAAACAGTTCTTCAATTTATTATTGTTATTATTATTATTCATACCCTTTTATCTCCAAGTATGCATTTGGTAAGCATCATGTTCGTATAAAAATGGAAACATACATACTTGCTTCTTTCGTTATATTCTTAAGGATTTTATATAAAAAAAAGAGTTATTTGATGCAGATACCTGCTGACATGGTGGTGAATGCAATAATTGCGGCAATGGCTGCTCATGCAAATCAACCTGGTGAAGTAATTTATCAAGTGGGGTCCTCTATGAGAAATCCTGTAAAATACTCTAATTTGCACGATTATGGATTCCGTTTCTTCACCAAGAAGCCATGGATTAATAAAGATGGAACTCCAGTGAAAGTTGGCAAGGTCGCAGTTATGGGAAGCATGACTACCTTTCACCGATACATGACTATCCGTTACTTACTATTACTAAAGGTAAAGTTGTTTTCTAGATTTTGCTTCACAACTTAGACAGCCATCCATTGCCAATATGTTTATAATATAGAATTGGTTTAGCCAGCCCCAACATACACTAATAATTTTTCAATTATAGCTTGTGTGCCACTTTGGCCGTGACATGACATGACATGCTGATTTATAAATTTAAATCCATACCGAGTATAAAATTCACCGTTTAGAGTTTAGGATTTAGATATAAATAAATATACACATGCTATAATATTTTAGTTGGACTTGTAATACCATGTGAGTATGTCACGTACCGTACGTAATCGTATCCTCAATAAGATACCCATTATTATCTTTTACTATATAGCTCTAACATTTTATGTATTCTATCTGGATATTGTATTTATTGTCAATTTCTTTTTCCCACAATAGGGGTTGGAGGTGGTTAATACAGCATTTTGCCAGTACTTCAAGGGCACGTATGTGGATCTCAATCGAAAGATCAAATTTGTGATGAGATTGGTGGAACTTTATAGACCATACTTGTTTTTCAAAGGAGTGTATGTACATATGACTCCTTTATCTTGTCCTTCATGTCATTTTACCTAGCTGGAAAATATAATTTTGATTTATAACTATGACCTAATTTCTTGCATGCAGCTTCGATGATATGAACACAGAGAAGTTGCAAATGGCAGTGCGAGAAAACACCACAGAGGCAGATATGTTTTACTTTGATCCCAGTTGCATAAATTGGGACGATTACTTCATGAATATCCATCTTCCTGGGGTTGTCAAATACGTTTTCAAATGATTACCAAAATTGGGTTGTCGAATATATACATATATATGGTTTGAAATGGGTGGAATTGGAGCGCTCTAGCCATTGTATTTACTCAAGGCAGTATACAATGGCTCCCTAGATGCATTATAAATTTCAATCAAGTTTATGAACGTAATTTGCTTTCATGAATATGAATATGACGATGAACAATTGTTTGTCACCAAATGTAATTTGTTATAATATGGAAGTGTCAACAACTTTAATTGGTTGTTAAATAAAGTTTGTCTTTTTAACAAGATATTTATCTTCTTCTTTTTAACGGTACGAGGAAATTCAGCTAAACAACTAAACCCTCTTCCATAAGGGTAAGAGCTCTTCACCCCTAACAAGTGTTTGCTTTAGGGTTTTCTCCCCTGACTTTCGTCGGGGGTTTTTTGTTTTTGTTTTACCTTTTTGGTTCGGTGGTCGGGATGGATGAGGTGATAAATTCTCTGGAGAAGACACTCATCCTTACAGAGGATGAGAGAGATGCGATTCAGGTCAGACAAAATGATATCGATGATGTGGGGGAGCGACTCAAGATGAGCCTGGTTGGCAAAGTCCTTACCACTACCGCTTTCAATCGGGAGGCTTTCAAGCAAACGATGTTGAAGATTTGGAGTACGGTCCGGGAGGTGGTGGTGAAAGACATAGGGGAAAATCTTTTCTTGTTCATTTTTGCAACTGAAGGGGATAGACTTAGGGTTTTGCGCAGTGGGCCTTGGAACTTTGACAAAGCCCTAGTTTTACTTGAGACCCCTGACGGCAGTATCGCTCCATCCAAGATGCTTCTCAAATATGCAGACTTCTGGATTCAAGTCCACAATGTACCATTGAGCTGTATGTCTACAAATCTGGGGAGACAGATTGGGAATAGTTTTGGAAGGTGTTTGGATGTCATAGAAGGCATGGATGGGAAGTGTTTGGGTAGATTCCTCAGGCTAAGGGTTAGCGTGGATGTCTCCAAGCCATTAAGACGAGGAAAAAAGATGACGCTACCTTCTGGGAATACAGTGTTCGTGGAGTTCCGATATGAACGTCTGCCGGAATTTTGTTTCTGCTGTGGTCGTCTGGGTCATGTGTTCAAAGAGTGTTCTTTCGTCGACCAGGCAGCCAAACAGGCAGATGAAAAGCCATACGGCAGCTGGCTTAAGGCTACAAAGGATTTTCATTCTATTAGGGCAGGCAATCCTAAGCGAACCAACGGCAGTGGTATGGCACCAAGAAAACACAAGGGTTAGCGGAGGAGGGAGGGTCTGGAGCTCATGAAGAGTGGTTGGTACGGCAGGGAGCGTCTATCCATGCCCAACAACTAGGTAGTGAGGCGGAAGGGGACGGGGCGAAGGAGAAGGAGATGGAGGTGGAAGGGCAGCAGAGTAATTCTAGTGGGGAGAAGGTGGCTGAATCTTCTCTGGGTCTGTTGAGTAAACAAAGGGTGGGCGAGAGACGACAACCACCGAGGGAGGCAGACCGGGAGGCGGTAGCAGGAGTCGGACCGGCCAACAATGGGGGATCGGGGCACTCTCAGAATATTATTGACGTGGCAACGTCCCAAGACCCAGCAAATCAGGTCATAACTGATATGAGTAGGCCGTTACAAAGGCCCATAATGATTGAGGAGAGAGGGGATGTTATCAAGGAGAAAATAATTAGGAGTAACTCCACCATCAAAGCTGTGGAGACAAAAGCTCTTAAGGAGGATGTTAATATTAAAACGGTCGCAGCAAGATTCAAAGCTGTCGTTGGTGAGGAGGGGCGAGATTCATTGAATAATCCCCTTGGGCACAACCCACCGCGGAGCATCGAAAGTGGGCTGGGTACTTTAAGTGGAGCCCAAATGACTGTTGAACTCGGGCCTGAATCTGAACCGGAACAGCTGGAGGACCCAATGCAGTATGAAGCACAAGCAGAGCAAGAACACAAACACAAGGCCAACTCAAAAAGTGGTAGGGGGTCGTGGAAACGCCAAGCGAGGACAAGAAGCTTTTCAATCAATCCACATGAGGGGGATACTAGTAAAGTTAGAGGATGGTCTGGGAAAAGGGGAGCAAGGGAGTTAACAGAGGCTGGGAGAGTTGTGACAAAGAGGCCAAAAGAGAGTGACACTATGACTATTTGTTCAACCAAAGTGGTGGGATCAGCAGGGCTGACCCACCACGAGCAATGAGGATCTTAAGTTGGAATGTCCAAGGTCTCGGGGCTCCTCGGACATTCCATTCTCTCAAAAATGTGTTGCGAGAGAAAAAACCCGATTTGGTCTTCTTAATGGAAACCAAAATGACGGCAAATCAGATGGAAAATACACGGATACAACTTGGAATGGAAGGGATAGTTACAGTGGCGAGAGTGGGCTTGGGGGGAGGGTTGGCTTTGTTTTGGCGGAGTGGATGGGGTTTGAGGCTACTATCTTATTCCGTGGGTCACATTCATGTTTTGATCACTGAGTCGAATGATTCACAGTTTTATCTTACTGGGTTTTATGGGCATCCTGACACGCAACAACGAAACCATTCTTGGGAGGTCTTACGCAGATTGTCGCATACGGTTCAAGGAGCCTGGGTTGTAGTCGGAGATTTTAATGAGATCCTGTTCTCAAAAGACAAAAGAGGGGGACGAGAACGACCTCAACGCCAGATGAATAATTTTAAGATGGCATTGGAAGATTGTCGGCTTAGCTCCACTAGATTTACTGGGTATCCGTTTACTTGGGCACGTCGTTATCCTGATGGTAGTGTGGTGGAAGAACGTTTAGACAGATGTGTAGCGAATGGAGTCTTCTTCGGTCGTTACTCACATCTGACGACCAGCCATTTACTGGCAGTGGGTTCCGATCACTATCCGATCTTAGTGGAGGCTTGTGCTGATGATCCAGAAGCAAGTGCAAAACGGAGTACACGGTTTCATTTTGAAGAAATGTGGACAAAGGAGCCAGACTTCAACAAGGTGATTGAAGAGGCTTGGAAGGTTACCGACGGAGTGAAGAGTGTAAGCAACAGCTTATCACTGTGCGCAAAGGAACTCAAAACTTGGAACCATATCCATTTCAGTAATGTTCGCAATCAATTAAAACATGCTTATAAGGAGTTAACAGCCCTTCAAGGAAGACTGACAACTGATCAACATGTGTTAAAGGCCAAAGTTGAGGAAACGATTTCAGATCTCTTAGAAAAACAAGAAATTATGTGGAGACAACGATCCAGAGTAGCGTGGCTTAAGGAGGGAGACAAAAATACTCATTTTTTTCCATGGGAGGGCAAGTTCCCGATCCAAACGCAATAGGGTATGCGGAATATTTGATGCAAATCAGGTTTGGCAGACTGAAGAGCAACGGATAGGGGATCTTTTCTGTGACTATTTCAAGACCTTATTTTCTTCCACTGGTGGCCAGCAAATGGAGCGGATTCTCAACGAGGTAAGGCCGGTAATAACAAGTGCTATGAACGACCGGCTATTGCAAGCTTTTACGCGGGAAGAGCTAGAGCATACTTTATTTCAGATGTTCCCAACGAAAGCGCCTGGGCATGATGGCATGCCAGCTTTATTTTTCCAAAAGTATTGGCATATAGTTGGCGATAAGGTGGCCAAAAAGTGTTTGCAGATTCTAAACGGGGAAGGAAGCGTTCGGGAGTTTAACCATACCCTTATAGCTCTCATCCCGAAAGTCAAGATGCCAACCACTGTTTCAGAGTTCCGACCAATCAGCCTGTGTACAACCGTCTACAAGATGATAGCGAAAACAATTGCAAATCGGTTGAAGACTGTTCTTCCTCACGTTATTACTGAAAATCAAAGCGCCTTTGTACCGAACCGAATGATACTGGATAATGTGATGGCTGCTTTCGAAATAATGCATACTATTAAGGGAGTGAAGAAGGGGCGCGATGTCAAAATGGCTCTCAAATTGGACATGGCCAAAGCATACGACAGGGTGGAGTGGGTTTTCTTGCGTGAAATGATGCTCAAACTGGGTTTTTCAGCCACATGGGTTGCCAAAGTTATGGATTGCATCTCCACTACAACTTTTTCGATGCTTTGGAAGGGCAATCCTGTTGGGCACATTATGCCACAGCGTGGGTTACGGCAAGGATGTCCTTTATCTCCATATCTTTTTCTTATGTGTACTGAGGGGTTCTCGTGCCTATTGCGTGGTGCAGAACGGAGAGGTGATTTGGTTGGGGTTCAAGTGGCAAGGGGGGGGCCTTCAGTAACTCATCTATTGTTTGCGGATGATAGCATTCTATTTATGAAGGCAACGAATGAGGCTTGTAGGGCTTTGGAAACATTATTCCAAACCTACGAAGAGGTATCAGGGCAACAAATCAACTATTCTAAATCCGCGTTCTCTCTAAGTCCGAATGCCACAAGAGCAGATTTCGATATGATTAAAGGTGTTTTGAACGTTCCTGTTGTGCAGTGCCATGAGAAATATTTAGGTCTGCCAACTATCGCAGGAAAGGGAAGGAAACAACTCTTCCAACATTTAAAAGACAAACTTTGGAAGCATATAAGTGGGTGGAAGGAAAAGCTCTTATCTAGAGCGGGGAAAGAGATTTTAATGAAAGCCGTGTTACAGGCAATCCCCACCTATTCGATGAGTTGTTTTCGGATTCCAAAAGGATTGTGCAAGGAGCTTAATGGAATCATGGCTCGATTTTGGTGGGCAAAGGCGAAAGACAAAAGGGGTATTCATTGGGTGAAGTGGGAGCTGTTATGTAAGAGTAAGTTTGCAGGAGGGTTGGGGTTTCGTGATCTTGAGGCATTCAATCAGGCTCTGCTTGCAAAGCAATGTTGGCGCATTCTCCGGACTCCAGAGTCGCTAGTAGCAAGGATTTTTAGAGCCAGATACCATCCATCAGTACCATTCTTAGAAGCGGAAGTGGGAACCAATCCATCCTTCATTTGGAGGTCTTTGCAATGGGGGAAAGAGTTACTCAACAAGGGATTGCGTTGGAGAGTTGGCAATGGAGTGTCCATCCAGGTTTATACTGACAAATGGCTTCCAGCCCCTTCTTTTTTCAAAATTATGTCTCCTCCCCAGTTGCCTCTGTCAACACTGGTTTGTGATTTATTCACCTCTTCAGGGCAATGGAATGTGCCATTACTTAAGGATATTTTTTGGGACCAAGAGGTGGATGCAAAATTGCAAATTCCATTGGCTTCCTTGGCAGGTCACGATTGTTTAATTTGGCATTATGAAAGAAACGGCATGTATTCGGTCAAAAGTGGATATCGGTTGGCATGTTTGGAGAAGGATAAAATGAGTGGAGAGCCCTCAGTTAGAGTCGACTTGAATTCAAAGTTCTGGAAGAAAATTTGGGCTCTTAAAATCCCAAATAAGATTAAGTTTTTTCTATGGAGGTGTGCCTGGGATTTTTTGCCTTGCGGTCAGATACTTTTCAATCGGAAAATAGCGCCCACACCTATCTGTCCCAACTGCCATCGCAAAGCTGAAAGTGTACTACATGCTGTATGGTTGTGTGAGACTGCAAAGGAGGTGTGGCGCAACTCAGCATGGGGGAACGTCTGTGAGGAGTGGAGGGTCAATTCTTTCAGAGAGCTATGGCATGCATTACAGCTATCCTCAAGTGGGGAAGAGCAAGGGCTGTTTGCATATCTGTGCTGGGGGCTTTGGAATAGAAGAAACAGCTTTATTTTTGAAGGGAAATCAGAAACTGCAACACAGTTGTTGCATCGAATGACTAAACTTGCACAAGAGTTCTCTAACGCAAACAACCTCTCTCACACAATCCATGGTCGTCAGTCTAGCCCTCAAGCTCCTTTGCACGGCTGGAGGCCTCCACCAGCAGGTATTTACAAAATAAATGTAGATGGGGCAGTCAAATCTGGAGACTCCGTCCGAGGGGTTGGGGTGGTCGTCAGAAACGCGAACGGGGAGTTCATGGCGGCATGTGTTCGGCGAATTCAAGCCAGTTATGGGGCTAGGCAAACGGAGCTTATGGCTACAATAGAGGGTCTGCGTTTTGCTATTGATATGGGCTTTACTGCTGCTGTTCTAGAAATGGACGCACAAGATTGCATTAATAGTATTCTTTCAACAGAGGAGTGCAATGGAATAGATGGTCTTTTGATTGAGGAGGTGAACTATCTACTTCATAATTTTAGAGCAGTCGTATGTCAATGGACTCCACGAAGCGGTAATAAAGTGGCACACACTTTGGCTCAGTTTGCATTTCATTGTAACGAATTTGTTACCTGGATTGAGGAAGCACCAAGATGGTTGCTCCCTGTGCTTGAAGCTGATGTACTCTCTTTGGAGTGTTGAATGAAATTTTGTTTCTCAAAAAAAAAAAACGGTACGAGGAAATTTTATAATAAATGAAAAATCGGATATTCGGATGTGGAGTAAAAAGAAGAATTGTAGGAAACTCAAAGAATGATTTTAATATGAAATTTAACATATCATTGTTCTCAATTTTAGTCAACATTGATTTGACATCAAAGATCATTTTCAAGAGTGATATGGTTACATTGGAAGCAGCGGAAACTTAGGCCGCTTCAAATTACAAGTCCAATAGTCTCCCCTTTTTATCTGATACTAGGAAGGAATCAACAAAGGGTTCGGTTGGGGTTGGCTATTTTGGCCCATTGGCTTTTATTTTGAACTTCCATTTTCAACTATTGACCAATTTGTACTTTTTTTTTTTTTTTTTTCTATAACAGGGAAACGATGTATTCGTAACTTTTTTTAATATTAGGAAGAGAAGTATCACTAAACTATATGAGTTATTTATGCTCTCATAATACTAAGGCAGGAGGAGTTGAACCTTGATAGGAGAAGTTAGCTGTGTGTAAACAATCAAAGTGTCCCATGCTCCCGTTGTTTGGGAAGAAAAGTATCACTAAACATTCAGTACAATATATTTATCAATATGCACATGCCAGCACTGTTAGGATACATAAAATAATTTTTGACAGATGTCCTATCAAATTAAGTAATTGAAAATGATTTTTTCAATCACAAGCAACATATGGATGCTACAAGATCCAAGCACGACATGTATATAGAAAAGGCGGGTTTAAGTTTCTGTAAATAAATGAACAATATGATGGTTTACAGATACAATCATCCATATATTAATTGTTCTAGCTGAGAGTATTATTGAATAAGGATTTTGGCTAGTTTCCATGTATATTGCAAACTTATAACGTATGCGTACAAAAACATTATTTTATTATCTAATGCCAATCCATCGACTCTTCTGTCTATCACTTAACCATAACATGCTTTCGGAGGCCATAGATGTGAGTATTCATAATGTAGTCTTCCCAATCAATGCAATTCGGATCGAAGTTAAATTTGATTGCATCTATGTAACTCTCACTTGTCACCTTTTGCAGCTCCTCCGAATTGGTGTCATCAAAGCTACAATCAAAACACGTTAGTTGTCAGTGACGGTGCTAAGATTTTTAATAATAGAGGTGCCAAAATCTAAAACTTAACTATAAACGACTTTATCATCTTAAATTAGGCTGGTCACTAGTTTAATTGTGAAATAGTATCATATGTTTTTTTTTTCTCTCCCAATGTTAGGAAGGGTCATAAAAGGGGTGAGGGCGAAGTTCACTTTAGACTTGACTTTGGCTCCGTCTTTTGTATAATTACAATTAAATGATAAAATTCTATCTCTAATCACAAAAGTAGAGAATACGTACATGCCCTTGAATAACATATACGGTTTGTATAGCTCTACGAAGCGCATCACCAATTTGAGTTTTCGGCTATAGGTAATGTATGAATCTTGGAAATAGTGGCCACATGCTTTGTTTACGAACTTTAATCCCTTCAAATAAGAATAAATCAAAGGAAATTAATTAACAGAGAAAAAACTATAGCAAGTTTGATATTATAAATGATCACATATAGTGATAGAACAAACCTCCAAAGGTATCATGAAGCAAATTTGCATGTACATCCGGAAAGTAGCCATAGTGCTGAACATTGTGCACTTGCCAACCTTAACAAGGTTTCCATCTTTGTCAACCCAAGGATCTTTGGTGAAGTGCCGAAACACAAAATCGTGAATACTATTTATTTTTATAGGGTTTCTAAATGAGGATCCCACATGGTAAATGACAATAGAAGATTGATTTGCATTCACTGCCATCGCTGAAATTATTGAGTTTACCACCATGTCAACAGGAATCTGCGTTATTTCAAACATTTAACCCTTCTTTAGTCTTATACATATATGTATAACCAACATATAGGATATGAGTGTAAACTCACCATATCAAATACTGTCGTAGGATCAGCAAGTAGGCATGTGAGCTTTCCTTTACAATAACCGGCAATTACGCTATCAATGGTTCTGTAATCACCAATATTAAACACATATATACAAATTTAGTTGGTATTTGCACCAATGTATTTACTTTATAAGCAAACTCAATGACACGAACGAATTTAATTAATAACAAAAAATGATACACGTAGTCAGGAAAGGCCATATGATATACAAAGAATTTTGAATTGGTGTGCCTCGCTCGCAGCAGTCCACTTCGGTTCTGTATGGCTGCTCTCTGTTTCTCACGTTATTATTATTATTTTAAATGGGTATGGGCTATAGCTCATACAGCCCTTCCCTATGGGCATAGATTCATCCCTGGGTATGGGTTACTAACTAGACCTAAATCAAACTCTTAGTTGACCAAATTCGGAATTTAGAAGAATATTATTTTCTTACGTAGTAACTTGTAGGGGTTAATGATAGTTCAGAACGTAAAATTTGTAGGAGCAGGCAGAGCTCATTACCTAAAACCTTGAATCCAACCTGGAAATGGCTCTTTGTAAGTGCTGGTAACCACAGTTGGGCGAATGATAACTACAGGAAGCTCATCTTTTGAGCGCCCCAGAAATACTTCTCCCATCGCCTTTGTAAATACGTAGGTGTTTGGCCACCCATAATGTTTAGCCCTAATTATTTTTGTATAAAAGAAGGACAAATAGTAATTAGCATGAGAGAAAACTTTAATTCCAAAGGCACAATATATGTAGAAATATTGTTAATCATGTCAGCCTAATTTTCCCTTTAGATTCAGCCCGGGAAAATTAGGCCAAATACAAAGTTATATTTACGGGTTCATAGTGGACAATTAGATATATCAGTACCTTTCAATGCCAAAATCCTTCATTGTGCTTGTAATAACTTCTTCTGTAGCACCTTGTGCTTTTAGTTCAGTCAATTTCTTCTCCACGACGATCTTTTCTTGTGCTTTGAAATCAAATTTGGTGGTTCCCTTTACTATGTCATCAGTTAATGAAGGTAAGTCCTCTGGTATGAGTCCTACCCTCTCACCACACACATAAGCTGGAAAATATGCATATCAGTTAACCAAATTCAAAGACATCAAAACCAATATATATACAGAAATTCTCCTATGCAGACGTCCGGACATTATTATTGTGTGGGTGTCATGTATTTTCAATTACATCTCCCTGCTCTCCTCCCTGATTACAATGGCATCCGCACGGTAATAACGTGCAGACATCCGAATGAGAGAATAACTATATATATATATATATATATATGTTAGGTTATGTTAAGGCTTTTAGCTTCCCTTGACAACTTTGTGATTGCACATGTAATTCATCAAGCTCTAGGTTAATTCAACTATGATAGTCTAGGTTACATATATATAGTTCCCTTCTATTGAGGGATCTTTTAAATAATTTTATTTGAGAGACACCCTTTAGGATCCCAGACGAATTTTTTTTAATGATCCAAACCATCTAATTTTTAAGTCTACATTCATAAATCATCCTTGCAAAAAAATTAGACAAATTGGAAACTGTTTCGACCTCTAATTGAATCCTACAAAATTCATGAATACGGTGCTTCAAGAAAGTACTAAAATTTCAATAATCCAATTGATTGAACAAATGATATCGGATTCAAGTGATTTTTTGTAGAGATCATCTTTGAATGAATATCTACAAAATAGAAGGTTTGGATTAGTGAAATACAATACGGAGTGGGCCATACAAGGGTGTTCCTCAAATAAGCTCAACTAAGGCTTCCTATATATAGACACATAGACACACACACACACACACACACACACACACACACACACACAAAACTTCAGTTGAGGGACACTCTTGTAGGGCCCATTCCGCATTGTGTTTTACTAATCTAAACCAGCTATTTTTTAGATAATCATTCAAAGATCATCTCTACAAAAAATCACTTCAATCC
This sequence comes from Prunus dulcis, assembly GCF_902201215.1. NCBI lineage: Eukaryota > Viridiplantae > Streptophyta > Magnoliopsida > Rosales > Rosaceae > Prunus > Prunus dulcis. The sequence goes on along the minus strand of NC_047655.1, from coordinate 9,898,411 downwards.
AATATCATTTGACCACTCAATTGAATTATTGAAATTTTAGTACTTTCTTAAAGCACCATGTTCATTGAGTTTATATGACACAACTGGATGTCGAAATCGTTTCCGATTTGTCTAATTTTTTTACAAGGATGATCTATTAATATAGACTTAAAAAATAGATGTTTGGATCATTGAAAACAAATTCATAAGAAACCCTAAAGGATGTTCCTAAAATAAAATTATTCGAAGAATCCCTTTAATAGATGGTGACTATAAATATAAGAAAGAAGACAAATTTAATCAAAGAAAACGTTAACAAAAACCAACCAGTTGATACGTGGAGAAGCATCTCTAGCTTTACACATTTCTTTGCAAAGCTCACCACATGCAGAATTCCAAATGTATTGACGTCCAGCGCAATATCATATCTGCACACAAATATATGGACAGGTTAATTTTGATTAATTGAAGAGAATTATATGTTACAAATATTGCACAATATCAATATTGCATATAAAATTGGATGTAATACATTACCTTTCATCAAAGTTGGTCGTTGCAGCAGAATTAAGTATGATTTCTGTTTCATTGCACATTTCTTCGGTCAATTTGAAGTCTTTCACTCCAAGGTTTTCAGAAGTTACATCTCCCGCGACAGCCACAACTTTTTGCGATACAAAGGAATCAAAATCCGCACCATGTTTGTCCCTAAGAACTCTGAACAACTCCTTTCCGAGGATCTTAATTTTTATGAAAATATATTAATAAAATTATTTGACCAGTAATTCCAAAGTACATGAAATTGCAATAGTATTTTTTTGTAATAATAATGGTAGTGAAATATAAACCTCATTGTGCATGCGATTCGTGGCTGAGTTGGTATTGGAAGCTCTTAAAAGAAGATAGATCTTTTTCACATCTGGTTGAACCCTTAGTATTTTCTCCACAAATACTGCATGAATAATTATAAAATAAAGTTATGATTAATAACACCACGTCGTGGTAGAGAGGGAACACCACGTGATGGTAGAGGGAGAGGGATAGGGAGATAGAGAGAGAGATGGTATACCCATTGCAAGGAAGCCAGTGGCTCCAGTAACCAAAATGGTCTTGTTCTGAAGATATGCTAGTATGCTCTTCAACTCCATTGGAGAGAGAGAGAGAGAGAGAGAGAGAGAGAGAGAGAGAAGTATTTTGAAAACTTGAGAAGGAAGTCTGGGTTGATCAGTAATTTAAACTAAAATTTAGGAGGCTTCCCAGCATTGAGAATGATGGTGGGAACACTTGGTGGAGTGTACTTGACTAAAGTTTTGATGCTTTGTCTGGGATAAGTTCAAGAGTTTGGTTTATATTAAAGAAAATATAAGCAAAGTACAATTGTCCGAACACTATCATTTCGATGAAATCCAAACATTTTCTGTAATTCGGTAAAAATTAAAAATTCTCTTGCTAAACTAGGTTGTAACTATGTAATAATGCATTTTTTACTGCATCGACTAGGTCACCCAAAACAAACGAATGCTTTTGAAAATAGACACCTTGGACAAAGACAAAGGTTAGGTGCGTTGCCATTTTTTCTGATGAGCATATACCGTATAGTTTGAACTGAGATATCTTTGTAGGGTCTACTTCGTCTTGTATTTCGACAATCAGAACTATCTGGTTGTTAGGTTTTCCTTACAAAATGACCTTTGCAAAAAATCACTCCAATTCGAAACCATTTAACCACTCAATTAATGGTTGTCATTTTAGAGCTTTACTGAAGCGCCGTATTTGTTTATTTTTGTTGGTCACAACTAGATGTCTCAATGCTCTATAATTTGTCTAATTTTTTGCAAGAATGATCTACACATAAAGACTTGGAAACTAAACGTTAGTTCGGATCGTTGAAATAACATTTGTAGCGAATCCCACAAGATGTCCAATGAATAAAATTATTCAAAAATTCCCTCAATAGCAAGGAAACCCTAACATGTACGTATAAATTGCTTAATGGCTAGCAATATGTGGAGTGTGGATGGTACTGTCTGACTTTTATTACAGATAGCCCTTTTCAATAGATAAAGGTTACCAGTAGACAAAAGGTATACTTCACATAGTTGGGAATGTTCTACGAAGGTGTGTACTCTCACATCTTGCCTTCAACCTAGTTTAACGCCCTAGGTTTTATCTATCACCTGCCAATCAACCAAACAATTAATTGATTATTTTTTGTCATCATCACTCTCAACCTACTCTCCCTTTTTATGTATATTTTTTCTTCCCTCGTTGTTAGATTTTCTTGATTAAATATATACGCATAAAAAAATCAAAGGAAAAAAGATTAATATATTCATCACATGTTTCTAAGGAAGCCCGGCCACGAAATGTTTAAGACATAAGTCACTCAAGCTAAATTCATGTTTTTTTTAAAGCTTCTAATCTCACATTTGTTCTTTACCGACAAATGTAAATCTATATATATAAAGCAAAAGGCAGAGAATGGTGAAACATTCAAAATACCAGAAAATGCCCTTGGTTAATGCAAACATTAAAAATTCAAATTATTAATTAAATGAGGATAACAAGGTAAATTCACACTTTTTCATATTTAAAAAAATAAAAATAAAAATAAAAAGCAGATAATGGATCCTATTTTTAGGGAACACAACCACCCATTATCTTTTTTAATTCTAAAATAAATTTAAATTTTTTTAAAAAAAAGCCTCTCGCAGGCGCGGAAGCGCGTGTAGGGAGGCTAGTATCTGATTAAGGCCCTAATCACTCCGTCAAATGGTGATGCGGATTGATAATGCCACTGGAAATGTACTAGTGCAACTATTTGTACAACGTTTTTTTAATCATTAGCTATATTGTCACGACAACCTCCATTTATTTAATAATTAAGAAACTTCCACATCACTTTATTTGAGAGACCTGTGTATTTTATAAGATCTAAACTATATAGGCCAGAAAATATGCAACAATAATTTTAAAACTTATTATAAAAGAAAAACATTAAACATGAGAGGGAGGGCTTCGGAAATTTGGTTAGATAGGTATTGAGGATAAAATCCCCACAAAAAAAATTATGACACATTAAGGCCTGTTTGGTAACCATTTTAATTTTAGTTTTTAGTTTTTATTTTGTGTGCTAAAGTATAGAGGAAAAAGAGGGAAAATGAAAATGAGAATGAGTGAAGATGAGAGGGAGGAGTAACAAAAGTGAAAACAAAAACCAAAAACTGAAATTTATTTGAAATTGTCTTCAATATCAAGTTTTTATTTTCACTTTTGTTACTCATTCCTCTCATCCTACCCTCACATCCTCTCTCTCCCAGTCTAATTTTTACTCCCATTACGACTCTCATTTTCCTTATTTTTCTCTCTACTCTAATATAAAAAAATAAAAAATAAAAAAATAAAAAAATGGTTGTCAAATGTGTATCTTTAATAGACTCCACCTTTGGCTTACCCCACAATCTCCACTAGACACCATGAAAGGTCGTTACATTGTGAAAGGTCGCATGCCTACGCCCTTTTTTTCTTTTGGGTAAAAGGCCCACCTCCTTCTATTCTTAATTTATTTGCCATTTCAAGGAGGACAAAACTTCTCCTATCCTTATTTGGATCTTATCTTATTTTTCTTTGACATGTCTCACTTCTGTCTGCACGTAAAATTATAACTTCGATTTGAAAAATGGAAAAAAAGCCCAACAGTTCAAGAGTCATTCCCACCGTCGTCATATCCATTGAACCAAGCTACCTAATATCGCCCTTGCTGTCGTGCCATTGCCTGCCACTATGCTTCGCCAATATCAATCTACTAAACAACATGAAAAGTTACACGAAAAAGAAAGTAATGACTCACACCAACACTCCATATCAAGTTGGTGTATACACATATCTCGTATGACTAACTTATTTAATGAGTCATGAAAATTCCACTGAAGAGTTTGTTGTGAATTTTAAATAACCTGAAAATAAAGACTTTTCCAAACACAACTTATACTTCACAAGTGCAGAAGGTCAAACCCAATTAGCAAGACAAGTACGAGGTCATTCCCAATTTAGCAAGGCAAGCACGAGGTCATTCCCACGAGGATTGAATTAAACCTAATTTATTTTACAAAAAAACTTTAACTACTCTAATTAATATAAACAAGAAATAAAAAAATGTAGCTTATTCACATAAGCACAAAGGGGGTTTTTGAATGAGCAATTCAATTAACTAAAACAACCAAAAATTAAAAAACAAAATAAATAAAAAGTCAAAGCACACAAAGATGAGAAATTCAAATTGATGAAAGCAGATGGACAATGAATTTACCACCAGTAATCCGATCTAACCTCTTATTTTCGTATCTATTAATTAATTCAATTGATGTTGCCGCTTAGTTTTCCTTTTTCATGAATTACCTATGGTATTTAGGGAAACCCAAATATTTCTACACGCAATTTGCCTATGGTATATTTAAGTCAAATATGAACATATAGAAACTCATTAATTAACATCAGTGAAAAAGTCTAACAAGCATGTAACCCCTAGGAGTATGATAATTACCCCAGAAGAATTACAAATCTTAATCACAAGAAGCAAGCCTCAAATTAAGTATGGTATTTACTCTAATTTTCATCAGAGAAACTCAATTAAAAATCTAGATGGTGATCATGAAATTGGTAGTTAGGTGAAGAAGGGTAAATTAAAGGTTACTTTAAAGACTTACCAACTACACAATCTTAACTTAACCTAAGATTAATATGACTAGTCAACTATTAGTCATAAACTAGCAACAATCACACATACAAACGAAACAGTCAATACCTGCAAACCTAGAAGATCACTAGTGACAATTTCGGCACTCAGAAGGACCCGTTAATCTAAGCATCCCTTATGCTAGCAACAACAAAGGTGAGTAGTGTATATGAATACATCAAGATCATATATATATATATATATATATATATAGCAACATTTAGATGATGACTGGTCAACAAGAAGAATTGAATAGAAAAAAAACATGAACAACAAACCTAGAAAATTGTTCACCTAGAAACCCATCATTGGGAAAAACTGGGAGTCATCATCTGACCAGGCAATCCATTAAGAAAAGAAGATTCTTACAGAGAAATCATAAGCAAGCTCAAGGAAAACTATATCTATTTTGGAAATGAGCTATACCTCTTCCATGCAATCTTCTTTTCCAAACTTAGCAAAGCTTGCAGCTAGCTCTTCATGGCAATGGCAGCTTCCTCCTCAGCTCGTTCATCCCATGGCACTAGCTCACACAGCTCAACTCCAAACAGGAACGAGAAATTTGGATTCAAAATGAAATGATCAATTTCTTCAAGAAACCATACTCTTGAAGAAATCAATATAGAATCTGACCTAGATCTATATGAGAATGTGTTTGATTTAGCTAGATGCAGATTTCATCTTTCAAAGCAGTTTTCAAAATCAAGTTGAAAAACTCATTTATGAAAAGAACATATACAAGTTGACTAGTCATAACCTAATGCATTCTAATGAATGTAATGCAAAATTTACCTTTGGCATTCCTTGATTATGTTGAGCCATTGATGAACATAATCAAAGGAAAACCACTACATACAAATTTAACCTAGTCTAATAACCTTGAGCTTGAGAAATACCTTACATGTCCTGTTACAAAGTTGGCAAGGAAAGCTAAAAGAATACTAGCTGTTGAAGGAAAATGTGATCCTCCAAATATAATTTCACCACCACTAATTAAATAACGGGGTTTTATTATTTTAGGTTCGACCCATTCGAGACGCAAGTCTCTTAATTACAATCCCTTACTTCAAGGGAACACCCTTTGATTCCATCATAAAGAAACAGAACGTGTGTGTTTGATTTTGCAACTGCTCCCAAGTCCAACCTCAGGATGCCTACGTATCCCTTGCGGGAATCAAGCCACTCGTAGTTCAAAGAATCGCAATGAATAAATGACCAATTGCAAGGGAAATTTGATTTGAATTGTATTGAGAAGTGTTTGAGTGAATTTAGCTGAATAAACCAGGGATTCGATATGGGATTGCATTTGGGATGGTTGCATCTCGATTGAATCTCTAGATTGCCTACGTACCCTTTCAAAGGGATCAAACCAACGTAGTTCGGAATTTGGAAATCAACGGGTAAGTGTGGCCCACTAATTGAGAATTTCTGTTTGAGAGACTTGGATTTAATCTCATTAGAGTTTTCATGGGTAGATGACCCGTGGAAAATTGGATGGTTTTGTACCAATTTCGTTGTTGTCAATGTCCAAGAAAAAAATAATGAGTAATTTTAATGAACCCATTAATTTTTCCTAAACATTGACAATTGTGTTTGGGAAAGTTCTCTTTTTTTTTGGCCAAATTTGGTTAAGATAAACCAGATATTTAAATTTGATTGCGGTTGCGTCTATTGGGATGTTAGACTGCCTACGTACCCTTGACGGGATCAAACCGACGTAGTTCCAAATTGATTTGGAAATTAATGGGTAAGTGTGGCCCATTAATTGAGAATGTGTCTTTGGGACAATTTGGAGGTTTCCATAGGTAGATGACCTATGGGAAAAATTGAAAATTAATGGGTAAGTGTGGCCCACTAATTGAGAGTTTGTGTTTAAGAGATTTGAATTTAATCTCATTGAAATTTTCATGGGTAAATGACCCATGAGAAAAATTGAAAATTAATGGGTAAGTGTAGCCCACTAATTGAGAATTTGTGTTTGAGAGATTTAATCTCATTGAAATTTGCATGGGTAGATGACCCATGGGGAATTGGATGGTTTTGTACCCTTTTTCCTTTTTCCAATGTCCAAGAAAAATAATGGGCATTTTTGATGAACCCACTAATTCTCTACAATTGACATTTGCATTTGTATCCATGCATGATTTGGAGGATTTGAGATTAATGGGCTTTTGTGGTTGACAAGCCTGTAAATCCATATTGATGCTCCTTTGGTATCTTTTGAGAGTGAGCTTAATGCTCGTAGCACGATCAATCATTTATTTGGAATGGAGTCTTCGACACAGTATGGTTGAGTCGCTTGACCCTCCTTTATGAATAGCTTCTTTGCCACAGTGATTGATTCCCATATTTCTTGTTGAGATTTTGTGGGCATGTTTGGTAGCCATCTTGCATTTGAGAATTGAGGCAGATAGACCCGAATGACGTAATCATTTTATTGAGCCTTCTTGACCGTCAATTGATTTAGTTCTCGTGAAGCCTTGCTGACACTTTTGTGCACTTGCTTGCATAGCTTGGTACTGCAAGTAGTGAACTCATGTCTTCGTCCCTTGGAATACAAAGGAGCACAAGTGCCTGGACACTTTGTTTTCGTTTGTTGCAGTCACCAAAAGTGACGTGAGGGACTTGAAAGAGCCTTGGTTTCAAACCTTCACCTTGTCTTCTATCTGTGTGAAGCTCGATGCTTGTTTTATATTGTAAAGCATATTCCTGAGCTTAGTGGACATTTACAAAGAATGGGCCCTCTACTCTTGACTTCTTGACATCGGTACAAGCCAACTACTCTTGTGGCTTGATTTTCCCTTCCGTTTGTCATTGGCATGGGGCCTTTTGCTTCTTAAACAAAAGACAAGTATTGTGTCTCCTCGATTCATCTTATTTTTCTTTTTTATAATTCTACTCCTTCCTATTTAGAAGTTTGATAGCTTGAACCGTGGAGGGTGAACTTGGAGAAATCTGCCCTTCCTTTGGATCGGTTCGCATGAGTCTGGACTCAAACTTCGTGTGTTCAGATTGATGCGGCTGGCAGCTTTGGGTTCGTTAGCTTTTGTCAAACTTGCCAATTCTTTCTTCTCCGGTCTCTTGCATACGACCTATTAGCGGAGATAAGCATTTGGCAAAACACATCTTGCATCGAACCCTTTCTTTTGTTGTTTTTTTTGTTACAATCAAAGACATAATCTTGAATCCACTTTGGACATGCGAGTCCGTGAAGTCCAAGACTTCTTTTTTTTTCTTACTCTGCTGCAAGTCAAAGAGTATTGAAGATATGGAAAGATTACAAAATATATTGTACATTATTTGTTACCTTGTATAGGAATAGTCAACTTCTCTGTTAAGGCTTGTACAAATTAGTGCCTTTAACTTAAGATTTAAATTACCTTCCTTAGGTAGTCTTATTGGCCATATATATTGGTCTTCTTCTGTATTGCAAAGATATAACAAATATACGAGATATTATTTTTACATGGTATCAGAGCTTGTATTGATCCATTAAAAATTTTCATTCTTCCTACGTTTTTTTTTTTCAACCATGTCTGACACTGCCTCCACTGCTTCTTCCAAATCTAATGGGAAGAAATCAGTTAATAAGGACACGCCGCTGTCCACAGAATATGCCGCTTCTTCTCCCCTTTATTTACATCATTCTGATAACCCTGGTGTGATTCTTGTTACACAGCTGCTGCTTGGTGACAATTATCCTACATGGTCTCGCGCCATGAGGATGGCTCTTGACGCCAAAAACAAACTTGGGTTCATTGATGGCAGTATTGCCAAACCTGAGGATGCTTCAACCAAATTTCATCAATGGACCAGGTGTAATAGCATGGTTCTATCTTGGATTGTTAACGCTCTCTCTCCCGAGATATCCAATAGTGTTATCTATACCGCTACAGCACGCGAAGTCTGGGACGATCTCCGTGAACGTTTTTCTCAAAAGAATGCTCCTAGGATTTTTGAGATTCGTCGCGCCATTGCCAATCATACACAAGGTAACTCATCCATAGCCTCTTATTATACTATTTTGAAAGGTTATTGGGATGAGTTATCTTCATATATTTCGTTAACCTCTTGCACTTGTGGAGCCTCTCAAACTAGCATGAATCACATTCAAGAAGAGCATCTCATGCAATTTTTGGCTGGGTTGAACGAATCTTATTTTGGGGTTCGTAGTAATATGCTTCTTCAGGATCCTTTGCCCACTGTCAATCGTGCCTACTCCTTACTCTTACAAGATGAACGCCAACGTTCTCTTCAACCTGTAATCACAACATCTCTCGATCAATCTGCCATGGCGGCTAATCGACCGCAGTCTCATAAACCATTTTATCATTGCAAATTTTGTGATACCGACGGTCACTCAGAATCTCGTTGTCGCAAAAATCCTGCCAGCAAAAATTATATGTTTTGCACATTTTGTGATACAGCAGGGCATACACAGTCTCATTGCAAAAAGAAGAATGGTACTGCCAAGACCAATTCTTCTTCCTCACATACTACCTCTACTGGTTCTTTTGTCGCAGCAACCACTAGCACTCCAGCTGCACCAACTCTAACTCATGCACAATACAATCAATTGATTGCCATGTTGCCATCCGGTAAAAATAATTCTATGGCTAATGTTGCAGGTAACCCATTATGTTTTCATTCTTCATTCAATCTCAGTTCTTGGATAATTGATTCCGGCGCCACCGATCACATGGTTTCTAGTTCTAATATGTTAGACAACATGACCACTCTTCATACTGCTCCTATTAAATTACCTACTGGACAAACATCTAATATTACTCATATTGGCTCTTCCAAACCCTTACCCTCTTTACCTTTACATAATGTCTTATTGGTACCTGATTTTCATTTTAATCTTCTCTCCGTTAGCAAACTCACTAAGCTACTTAATTGTTTTATTACCTTTTATTCTGATCATTGTGTTCTGCAGGACCTGAGTTCGAAGAGGGAGATTGGTAAGGGATTGGAACGTGGTGGTCTTTATTATTTGGCTCCTGATGTACCCTCTATTGCTAATTCCGCTGTTGCTTCCCCGAGTTTCAATCTATGGCACTGGTGCTTAGGTCATCCATCTAAATTTATTCTTCCCCACCTACAAAATTTTCATTCTACAATTTCTATTCCTAATAATCATGTTTGCACCATTTGCCCTTTGGCTAAACATTGTAGACTTTCTTTTCCCTCAAGTACTATTTCAACGAATGCTTGCTTTGATTTGATTCATTGTGATGTGTGGGGGCCTTATTCTGTTCCTGCTCTTTCTGGTGCTAAATATTTTTTAACCATAGTAGATGATTATTCTCGTAGTACTTGGCTTTATTTAATGCAACATAAATCTGAAGTCAATACATATCCACCTTGTTTTTTTGCTATGATTAAAACACAATTTAATCTTACTATTCGCCAAGTTCGTACCGATAATGGAACTGAATTTTTTAATCACACCATTAAACAATTTTTTTCTTCATTTGGTGTCATTCATCAACATAGTTGTGTGGGAACACCGCAACAAAATGGCGTTGTCGAGCGCAAACATCATACGTCATCTTTTAAACATTGCTCGTTCTCTTCGTTTCCAATCAAATTTTCCTTTATCTTTTTGGGGAGATTGTGTTCTTACTGCTACATATTTAATTAATCGTTTGCCCACAAAAATTTTACAAGGAAAAACACCTTATGATGTTCTTTTTGGCAAGTCACCATCTTATGCACATTTACGTATTTTTGGTTGCCTTTGTTATGGGCATAATCTTTCCCCTCCCTCAAAGTTTGATAAACGAGCCACACCAGGCATTTTTATTGGTTATCCACCTTCTCAAAAGGCTTACAAAATTTATGATATTCACACTAAAAAGGTTTATACTTCACGTGATGTCACTTTCTATGAAACTGTATTTCCTTACAATTTATCCCACACAAATACCATGCCTAGCGTCTTACCTCTTCCTATACCAGAGTTTGAGCCGTCTGACCTTGCTACCGCTTCCGCACCTACACAATCCCTTAACCCCATTATAGAGATCACACCTTCTCCATCTCAAGTTACCACCCATTCCTCCACAATATCACATACTTCTTCTCTCCCTCCTATTCCGTCCTCCTCTCCTCCATCTATACCAACACCGCCTGACTCTACCACTTCCTCCTCGCCATCGAAAGCCACCAAGTTATCTTAGTGACTACCACTGCTACCAATCTCAACTTGATCTTCCTTCTTAAACTCCAGTTCAACATGGCACGAGGTACCCTTTATCCCATTATTTATCTTATGAAAAATTCTCTATTAAACATCAAAGATTTCTTGCTTCTATTACTACCATTGTTGAGCCTAACACTTTTGATGAAGCCACTAAATATCCTGAATGGCGTAAAGCTATGCAAAGTGAACTTGCTGCCTTGGAAGCTAATCATACATGGACCCTCATGGTCTTGTCTGCTCATAAAAAAAGCCATTGGCTACAAATGGGTCTATAAAATAAAACGGCATTCTAATGGCACTATTGAACTATGCAAAGCTCACCTCGTCGCCAAGGGATATACGCAAATGAAAGGGATTTATTATCATGAAACTTTTTCTCCTGTTGCCAAGCTTACCACTGTTCGTGTTTTATTATCTTTGGCCGCTGCCAAGGGTTGGTGTCTTCAACAATTAGATGTCAATAATGCCTTTCTTCATGGTGATTTACATGAAGAGGTTTACATGCAGCTCCCTCAAGGTTATCACGGCAAAGGGGGAAATATGGTGTGCCATCTTAACAAATCACTTTATGGATTAAAGCAAGCTTCTCGGTGTTGGTTTGCAAAATTTTCCAAAGCATTACTTGATGCGGGATTTTCTCAATCTAAAGCAGATTACTCCCTTTTCTATCGTCACAAAGGTAAGTCCTCAATTTTCTTACTTGTATATGTCGATGATATTATTATTACAGGTACCGATACTGCTACTATATCAATTATCAAGAATTTGTTGCACCAACGTTTTCATTTAAAAGACCTTGGTGATTTAAAATACTTCCTTGGGATAGAAGTGTCTCGTTCTCCAAAAGGATTGTATTTGAGCCAACGGAAGTATGCACTTGACATTTTGAAAGACTCAGGTCTTATTGGTGCACGTCCTACTTTCTTCCCCATGGAACAAAATCTCAAGTTAAACAATGAAGATGGAGAACTATTACATAATCCAGAAACCTATAGAAGATTGGTGGGTCGCTTGATATATCTCACCATCACCAGGCCAGACATTGTTCATACAGTTCATATTTTGAGCCAATTCATGCAAAGCCCCGTACAACTCATAAAGATGCTGCAGATCGATTATTACATTATTTGAAAGGGACTCCAGGCCAAGGGATTCTGTTATCATCTTCTAATAATTTTCAATTGAGAGCCTACTGTGATTCTAATTGGGCTAGCTGTCCAATGACAAGGAGGTCGACTACAGGTTACTTTGTACTTCTTGGAGAAAGTCCTATCTCATGGAAAACAAAGAAGCAAGATACTGTATCACGCTCATAAGCCGAAGCAGAATATAGAGCGATGGCTATGGCAACTTGTGAACTCCAATGGTTACGATATTTACTTTATGATCTTGGTCTGTCACACACCACACCAAGCTTACTTTATTGTGACAACCAAGCTGCTTTATACATAGCAGCTAATCCAGTATATCACGAGCGCACCAAGCATATTGAGATCGATTGTCATGTTGTTCGAGAGAAGATTCAAAATGGTTCTTTACGTACTGCCTATATTCCTTCAACGGAGCAACTCGCAGATGTCTTTACCAAGTCTTTAGGTAAAGATCAATTCCAACGACTCAAAAACAAGCTAGGTATTCTTGATCTCCATACTCCAGCTTGAGGGGGAATATTGAAGATATGGAAAGATTACAAAATATATTGTACATTATTTGTTACCTTGTATAGGAATAGTCAACTTCTCTGTTAAGGCTTGTACAAATTAGTGCCTTTAACTTAGGATTTAAATTACCTTCCTTAGGTAGTCTTATTGGCCATATATATTGGTCTTCTTCTGTATTGCAAAGATATAACAAATATACGAGATATTATTTTTACAAAGAGGAAGAAGTCCTCTTCCTTTTGAATTCACAAGTGGTGGGTTCACCAACACATTTACTCTTCATTTCGTTTTGCTTATGTAGTGTCATAGCCCCAGCAATTGACTTCATGTGAATTTGATTCTCCACAAGCTTTTATTCCTTTTTTTTTTATTCTTCTGTTTACATTCAGCAAAACTAGTAAACCAAAGGCCTTGCTTTGCTCCAGCTGGATCCCTCACGTATTGGTGCCATTAACAGGTGTCTTTCAATTTGATTAAGACACCCAAAGGATGGAAATCCTTCTCCAGGTGAAGTATGGATTAAACTCCTTATTGATTTGGAACTGCTGGATCATCCCGTGAAGCAAACTTCTTGTCCACATAGGATTGGGTTGTCTTCCTTATAAAAAAAAGAAAACATGTAGTGCACCAGCAAACAGCCACAAAACGAAAGTCTTAACATTATTCTTCGTTTGCTTCTCCAGACCAGCACATAACTTTGCTCAAGCCACCTGTTGCACCATCAAACGGAAGCGGATTTCACGTGGTAACCCACATGCCATTCCTTAGTTCTTCTCTGTTATTTTATTTATTGATTGAATTAACTAGGACTTTTGTCTGCATGGACAGCAATAGCGGTAGCAATAGAAGACCCTCCAATTAATTGGATGCTTCTGGGCTGACTTGGAACCAAAAGAGACAAACTCTCTTATTGTCCTTTGTGTGCTGTAACTTTCCCAAGGTCAATAACTCAAGAAATCCTCTTGCCTTTCACGTGGTAATTCCCCCCCTTGAACTCCTCTTTTCCTTTGATTTTTTTCTTTTGTCTGTTTCCATGCTTCTGACCTCTTGTCTTCTCTTTTGCATGAAGAGACTGTGCTGCCAGCTTGAAGGCTTTGGAGTTTGGTGGAGGAAACCACCTGTCATTTTGCTTCAGAAACCCAAGAGAGAACTTGTGGTACATGCCTTGCCAGCTCCCCTTTTTTTTTTGTTTGCTGTTGATGTACCATTGTCCATGTCCTTTTCTTTTTCCCAGTCATAATAAACCAAAGAAATATTCAAGAGAGGGAGGAGGGGCTGTGCGATACAGCCCCCTTTTTTTTTATTTCATTACTTTTTTATCCCCCTTGTTTTGTCTTTTACTAACAAAACCCAACACACAGAACCACTTTTTCTTTTGCTCCTATTCTTCCTCTGTTGGCTTTTTTTCGTTGGCTTGCAGGCAGCAAACACTCATGAGGAGGCAATTCAATTTCCATGCGCCCCTTTTGGTTTCGGATGCTTCATGCAGAAATTTTACACAGGGACTTGTAATTACAAGCCTTTGCTCTTTTGATTTTGATCCCATGGTGGGTTCATCTCTACATCCATGATTTGAGAGATTCTTTGCTCCTGGAAGAGCTTATTTGGTGGTGCATGATGGAATAGACTATGCCATAAAACATGATGATTGAAATCATCATGGAAGGCAAACCTGAAAACACTGCTGGAGTTCTTTGAGCGGAGCCAAGCCTCGGAGAGATTCTTAACCTTGGTTATGATGATTTCAATCATCATAGCCAAGAATTTCTGTGGATTGATCAAACAAACTGCTGGGTGCGGATCGTATCCTCGGAATTACTTGAGCGGAGCTGTCCCTTAGAGAGATTACTGACCCTTTTTATGATGATAGAAATCATCATGGCCAGGAACCCTTGAGTTGAATGGAACCAGAAATCTTGAGCAAAAGAAAAATCAGAAAATTGTGCCATGAAACTAATCTTTTTACCTTGAAATGGCTCTTTCCTTTCTCAAGTCTGCTTGCTAATTTTTCTTCTTGCTCTGATTGTTCTCCTTTCTGCTCTTTTTCTGTCCTCCTGCCGTTCTCCTCCCTTTTTTCTTGCTCCTCTCGTGTCATGCCTCTTATAGAGGGTATCTTATGATGAGTTTGAATTCAAGCTGATGACCACTTCTCAACCGAGATACTTATCTCTTGGTGTTTCAAAACCACTGAAATACATCTATTTTATTTTTATATGTTTTTCTTGATAAGATTGCAGGGACAAAACAAATTCAATTCTAACCCAAGTCAAATCCTTGGCTAATTGCTTTTGTGAAAATTTTCCGTTCAACACTAGCTAGAATACAACTCAACAGATCAAGCATCAAGAAAATTAATCAAGTTATTAAGCACAATGCTTAAAAATCCAACATCAAACGACAATCAAAAGATATGCAAAATAAGAAAACTAGATTATCATACTAGGGTTGCATCATGCCCTAGCAAAAGAAACTTAGTTACACATAGTCATAGAATTCGCAATAAGCAAAAACATAAGGAAGAAACAATAAAATCCTAGCAAAGTTGCAAGACTCTTCCGGTGCTCTCTAATTTCTCCAATCTTTCGTCCTCCTTGTATGGAGTTGTTTCTCACGTTCATATAGA
The DNA here is from genome assembly GCF_902201215.1 of Prunus dulcis. Taxonomy (NCBI): domain Eukaryota; kingdom Viridiplantae; phylum Streptophyta; class Magnoliopsida; order Rosales; family Rosaceae; genus Prunus; species Prunus dulcis. Next base: position 9,883,205 of record NC_047655.1, on the reverse strand, counting down.
GCACCTCACTTCTGATCCTAGGTTGTTCATTAAGCATACATGTTCAGATGTCATTGTTTTATTGCTCTATATGATGACATTATTTTGACATGCTCAACTCTTGTTCAAGAAACTATTAAGAATTTGGCCTCATTATTTGAACTTAAAGATATGGGATTACTTACTTTCTCAGACTCCAAATCTCTTATACATCCACAAGAACTATCTTTGTTAACCAATATAAATATGCGAAAGAATTGTTAGCTAAAGCAGACATGAGTAGTTGCAAGGCATGCTTAACACCTGCAAACCCCATTCTCAAATTCTGACAACAAATAGTGAACCTTTGAAGGATTCAACTTTGTTTCGTAGCTTGGTAGGAGATTTACAGTATTTGACTTTCACAACGCCTAATATTGCTTATGCAGTAAACACTACGTGCCAATACATGACAAATCCCTAAAGAATTGTACGATATATTCAAGGCACATTTCAATATGGCATCACATTTTCTTCTGGTCGAATGTAGTTGACAGCGTATAGCAATGTTGATTGGGCTGGAGATCCGTTCATTCGAAGATCAACAATAGGTTTCATTGTGTTTCTTGGTCATAATCCAGTCACTTGGCAGTCAAAGAAACAAGGACCAGTAGCTTGAAGTTCTACAAAAGAAGAGTATCGTGCTTTAGCTAATACTGCTGTTGACGTTGTATGGATTCGACAGGTTTTAGCTGATTTACATGAGTTATTGCTGGAGCCCCTTTAATGCATTGTGACAATCTGTCTGCCTTGGCTCTAAGTTCAAAAGTATGTTTATCACTCTAGGATCAAGCACCTCGATATTGATTTTCACTTTGTAGGGGAGCGTGGTCAGCGCAAAGATCTTATTGTGCAGTACATACATACAAATGAACAACTTGCATATGTCTTCACAAAAGGATTACATGGTCCTCTCTTCGCAAGAAATTGTAGCCAGGGCTGACCCTAGGCGATAAATTAAACGAGGCCCTTTCCTTGATGTACAATAAAGCTTAATACGAAAGGAAAAAAAATAAAAATTTCTCATTCATTCTTGTTGGTTTTAAACATAATAATTTCATTGTAACAAAGCAAAAGTACATGAATCATATAAATATGAAAAAAATCATATTTAGGTCCATACATAGTCAGATAGCTTCTAACTGCTAAAATATGAATATGGTTTGAATGCATTAGGTTTTAATTTATTCTTCTCTATAAGGAGGTATATATAAGAGTTTGCATGTGCACTTTATAAGGAATTAGATACAGTAAAGAATTAGAAAAGTATCTCCTAATTGTACAATGATTTATCAATTATATAAAAAATATGAAAGTAAATCCCTTAATTAATCAAGGAAATAAATCTCCTTGATTAATTAGGAGACTCACGTCAACACTCCTCCTCAAGTTGGTGCATATATGTCACCAATGCCCAACTTGGTAAGTGAGTCATGAAATACTCTGCAACAAACAGCTTTTGTTAAGATATCTGTCAATTGATCTTCTAATTTTACGAAGGATAGGCGGATGATCTTCTTCTCAATCTTCTCTTGGATAAAATGTCTATCTACTTCAACATGTTTGGTTCGACCATGTTGAACTGGATTATGGGCAATGTTAATGGTTGATTTGTTATCACAATGTAATTCCATTGGCTTTCCTAGCCTGAAACCCAATTTTGTCAATAGTCTTCTGATCCACAGTAGTTCACAAACTCCGTGAGCCATTTCTCAATACTCTGCTTCTGCACTAGACCGAAAAATCACATTTTGTTTTTTACTCCGCCAAATGACTAGATAACCTTCTACGAAGGTAAAATAACATGAAGTAGAGCGTTTATCTGTAATAGAACCAGCCCAATCAGCATCTGTGTATCCAACAACTTCAAGATCTCCATTTTTTGAGAACATTAATCCTTTCCCAGAGGCTGACTTTAAGTATCTTAAGATCCGATCAACTGCATTCCTATGAGAAACACTGGGCGAATGCATAAACTGACTAACCACACTTACAACATATGCAATATCTAGTCTTGGAGGACGTATGAAAAGTAGAACCTTTGGTGGTGGTGATAGAAGTAGGAGTTTGGGTAGCCAGGTCAGCAGGATTGACCGCATGCTTCTGTGAGTTTGCAATAAGATGTAGAACCGTATGGGTTCTTGACATTGCAACGGAAGTAAGATGTGATATGGGAAGATGAGGAAGTTGATTTGAGAAATTTGATGTATGAATTTGATGTAGGAATTGGATTTAAGAGGTATGTGTAGAAGATTTGAGCGTATGTGTTTAGGGATTTGGATAAGAGGATATGAGGACTATAGATTTGAAGGATTTGGATTTGGGGAAAAATATGAGGAATTTGATTTAGGGTTTTAGATTTGAATATGACAAATTTGAGATAAGGGTTTAGAGACAAAACAACTTCTCTTCACTCCCTCTCTCTCTCTGAAGAGAAGGGGTCGTTAGAGTAAAGAGATATGCAATATCTTCATGGGACTACGTCAAGGTAATGGGGATACGTCAATAAACATATAATTTTCACTCCCCCTCCCCCCTTGAAGAGGAGGGGAGGAGAGCACTTAAATTTCAAGAAGAACGCAAGCACAGGTCACAAGAGAACCAGGCTCTGATACCATGCTAAAATATGAATATGGTTTGAATGTATTAGGTTTTAATTTATTCTTCTCCATAAGGAGGTATATATAAGAGTTTACATTGTGGGGTTTATAAGGAATTAGATACAGTAAAGAATTAGGAAAGTATATCCTAATTGTACAATGATTTATCAATTATATAAAAAATAGGAAAGTATATCCCTTAATTAATCAAGGAAATAAATCTCTTTGATTAGTTAGGAGACTCACATCAACACTAACATTCAACAAAACAACCTATTATTTGACAATAAGTTCTGAAGTAGCTTGTTTTTTTGGGCCAAAAGGTGCTCAAACCAATAAAGAAAATCAACAAACGACCTAACAAAAGACATAGGCCAAGCCCCAACAACAATCTGTGGAAGGAAAAGCAAGAATGAAATTCAATAGAGACCAGTATATAGGGTTTAGGGTGGGAAAATAAGTTTGCTGGATAGGAAGAAATATAAAGAAAAATTTATAAATTTGATTGCCTTTTCAAATTCTCATGCTCCTCTTCTCTTGGTCACCATCAATCTCAAAGACAAAGATCAAAAAAGAAAAATTGTGAGAAACTGAAAATAATAGATTGAAGGGAGAACAAGAGAACAAAGAATAATACGGTGGATTAAATAGAGAGCATGTTCCATGGAGAAACTAGGAGTAGGAGAACCAAAGTCTTTTGGATATAGGAAAGCATGGCGAAGAGGAAGCGTGTTTCTAAGAGGAATCGTGTTTTTCTCATTTAATTTTAGCGTGTTTTTATTTATTTAATTTTTATAAGTTAGATGCCTAGTGTATATATATAATATAATTTGTTTTGGGCCCCCCTTAATTGGAGGCCCATGGCCGTCGCCCTTCCAGCCCAATGCCGGCCCTGATTGTAGTAATCTCAGACTAGTAGGTAACCCAGCTGAGATTGAGGGCGGGTGTTTGGCTAGTGGATAAGATGACGTGGCATTGTTGTTAGCCTGTTTAAACAGTCTCGTGTTTTGCATTAGTGTCTAAGCTAAGTCTGTAGCATAAATGTAATCTTTGCTGTGTCAACATTTATTCAGAAAAGTGATAATAGAAATCTCAGATTTTTCTCTAAATCTTCATGAAGCTTCTCGATTCTTCTTCATCTTCAACCTTTGTTAGAAAAAACATACTCTTCAAAGACAATATAAAGCCAACAAAAACCTACGTATCTGAAGTACTGGAGGATGGATGAATTTAGTTTTATTCCAAAAGCAGGTATATAAAAGAAAGACATATAACGCAAGGGTCATTTTATCAGAACATGTTTTTGGAGGCCAGGAATGTGAGTTTGTATGAAATAGTCTTCCCAATCAATGCTTTTCGGATCAAAATCGAAATTGTATGCGTCTATGAAACTCTCTCTTGTTGCCCTGCGCAACTCCTCTGCATTAGTGTCGTCGAAGCTACACATTTCAAACACGTTAATGTCAATGTTTGGTTGCGATTATAAAACTATGCGCTTACATAATCACCAAAAGTACACCGTATTTACATGCCCTTGAATAGCATAAAGGGTTTGTATAGCCCTACCAAGCGCATCACCGATGTCATTTTTCGGTTATAATCAACATATACGTTTCGGAAATATTGGCCAAATGCTTTGCTCACTAACTTTAAACCCTTGATAGAAGAATTAAAGGAAATTAATAAAGTACGAAAATCATATAGTAATTATCTTGAATAAGCACACGAGTGACATATATATTTTCTTGTTACTAGGACCAGAACATACCGCCAAAGGTAGCACAAAGCGGATTTGCATGTACATGCTGAAAGTGGCCGTAGATCTGAAAATTTTCATCCGCCGAACCTTTACAGGCTCTTCACTTTTGTTAAGCCACAGGTTTCTGGTAAAGTATTTTCTGACAAAATTCAGAAAATCAGAGATTGTGACAGGATTTCTCATCGAAGTCCCCACATGATAAATGACGCAAGCAGATCGATTTGCATTTGCCACTGTCGCCACAATTATTGAATTTATTACCATGTCAACAGTATCTGCAAAATCTCAAAAGTAGAATTATCCTTTAGTTTTACATTTTATAAAGAAAACATGGTAGTAAGTAAAACACGAAGTTTTGAAAATTGACACGTCACATTGAAAAAATTTAAGTGTGACTCGCATATTTAATGTTTCCTTATGTGTAAGCAAAACACAAAGGAAGTCAATGAAAATCATTCCCTTTTTTGTCATTTCCATTACTAGTAAGCGTGGCATACATTGTAAACATATGAAGAATGGAGTCATGAAATTTAAACTTACCAAATCAAGTACTGATACAGGATCGGCAAGTATGCATTTAAACTTCCCTAGAATAACCACCAATTGCAAAATCAATGGTCCTGTAACCACCCAGATTGGAAAGAAAATATATGATCAATTAATACTTCAAAATAGTGACATGATAAAGTTTATGGTATACCGTACGTATATGTCCAAACGAAAGCTCATTACCTCAGGCCTTGAATCCAACCTGGAAATGGTTCCTTGTAAGTGCTCGTAACAATAGTTGGACGGATGATGACTACTGGCAGGTTATCGTTTGAGCGCACAAGAAGTGTTTCTCCCATCGCCTTTGTGAATACGTAGGTATTTGCCCATCCATTGAGTTTAGCCCTAATTGCCCATCCATTTACCACGTTATATAATTACACTATTCCAAACCCTAGGAAAATAAAAATCACATTTTGAAGGTTTGTAGAGGGGAATGATGCTTACGAAACCTTTGAATGCCAAAAGCCTTCATTGTGGTTGTAATAACTTCTTCTGAAGCATCTTGAGCTCTTAGTTCCTTCAATTTTTCTTCCGCTAGGTTCTTTTCTTCATTGAAGTCATCAATGCAAGATGAGTCCTCGAATATGAGCCCTTCCTTCTCCCCACACACATAAGCTGGAAGGCATTTACGATCAGTGTATGTACGTGAAATTTACTATACGAAGATGAAATTTAGCAAAAAAACAAAATAATGAAAATGAAGTTTAAAACAGAAAATATATTTTGATGCTAACGTAGTAATTAATTATATTCTCCTAATGGCTCCGCCCTACTCTGATGTGTGGAGATGGGGATCGAACTCGGATGCAAGGAGTTACACTGCCTTGGCCAACTGACCTAACCCACATATGTTAGTAATGATTATAATTAGGTCAAAATCACATTCCGGTTAAATTTATTGATGTAAAAGCCATGTATCGTATTATAATCATTAGGTTAATAATTTGGATATTTCTTTTAATTCTAAAAACCTTCTACATGCTTAATGTGATATTTCTAATGTGATTTTGTATATGCACTTAGATTCGACAATAACTACAACTTTACAAGTATGATTGCAGATATCTGAGTTCACTAGTAAAAAAAACCCCTTGCGCGACCAAATTTTGCGCGACGAAAAACTATTCGTCGCGCAAAGTGACTTTGCGCGACGAAACTTGAAACTTCGTCGCTCAAAGTCTTGCGCGACCAAATTTTGCGCGACGAAAAATAATTCGTCTCTCACGGGAAGTGACTTTGGGCGACGAAAAATAATTCGTCGCTCAAAGTGACTTTGCGCGACGAAAAGTAAACTTCGTCGCGCAAAGTCCTTATAAAAATAAATAAAATAAAAAAAATATTTTTAAAAAATTTTTCCATGACGTAATCCAAACATTTTGTCACCTAAACCAATTTATTTTTGTTTTTTATTTTGTATGCATAACACTTAAGAAATTAAGCGGTATATATATTTATTAAGTAACTTTAAATTTATTATTTTAGATCGGATCGGATTTTTATTAGAAAAATATATTCTTGTTGTTGGGATTGGGTTTTTGTTAGAAAATATATATTTTAAATTGACGATCGAATTATTTCATTGTATTCATATCGGGTCAAGGAGTGTAGCAGTAAAAAATCATCAAAATCGGAGTTAAAATAACCGTTAAATCTTGATTTTTCATTATAACCGTCGAAAAGTTTTATCCCTTACTTGATCTCTGAATGTTTATTTTTTTCGATTTCTGGCTATATGATCTCGAAGTATAAACAAACAAGTTTGATGGTTGGATCGTTGAAACTAGTTTTTTTGAATGCATATGCCATCAAAACAATATATTCACTAACAATTAAGAGTTTATTTATACTTTCGTTAAATATAACATAAGATTTTGTGGTATCCACTAGTGTAAATATTTTAAATTGAAGATCAAATTCAGTCATTGTATTCATATAGGGTCAAGGAGCGTAGCTGTAAAAAAATCATCAAAATCGGAGTTAAAATAACCATTAAATCTTGATTTTTCATTTATAACCATCGAAAAGTTTTGTCCCGTTACTTGATCAATGAATGTTTATTTTTTCCGATTTTTGGCGTATATGATCTCGAAGTATAAACAAACAAGTTTGACGGTTGGATTGTTGAAACAAGTTTGACGGTTGGATCGTTGAAACTAGTTTCGTAGAATGTGTATGCCATCAAAACAATATATTCACTAACAATTAAGAGTTTATTTATATTTTCGTTAAATATAACATAAAATTTTGTGGTATCCACTAGTGTAAATATTTTAAATTGAAGATCAAATTCAGTCATTGTATTCATATATGGTCAAGGAGTGTAGCTGTAAAAAAAAATCATCAAAATCGGAGTTAAAATAACCGTTAAATCATGATTTTTCATTTATAACCGTCGAAGAGTTTTGTCCCGTTACTTGATCTATGAATGTTTATTTTTTCCGATTTTTGGCGTATATGATCTCGAAGTATAAAAAAACAAGTTTGACGGTTGGATTAAAAAAACAAGTTTGACGGTTGGATCGTTGAAACTAGTTTCGTAGAATGCATATGCCATCAAAACAATATATTCACTAACAATTAAGAGTTTATTTATACTTTCGTTAAATATAACATAACATTTTGTGGTATCCACTAGTGCAAATGTTTTAAATTGAAGATCAAATTCAGTCATTGTATTCATATAGGGTCAATGAGTGTAGCTGTAAAAAAATCATCAAAATCGGAGTTAAAATAACCGTTAAATCATGATTTTTCATTTATAACTATCGAAAAGTTTTGTCCCGTTACTAGATCTCTGAATGTTTGTTTTTTGTGATTTTTGGGGTATTCGATCTTGAAGTATATACAAACAAGTCTTATGGTTAGATCGTTGAAGTGTGTGTGTGTGTGTGTGTGTGTATATATATATTTATTTATTAAGTAGCTTTAAATTTATTTATTTTGTACATATAACACTTAAGAAATTGAATAGTATATACATTTATTAAGTAGCTTTCACCTTAATTATATTTTAAATCATAAAATAAAATATTTTTATTTTTTATTATTCATAACAATTATTTTTATAAATATTGTGCTATGAACCAATTTTCGTCTCTCAAAAGTTTGCACGACCAACAGTTCGTCGTGCAAAACTCAAAAAATTTGGGCGAGTACCAAAAATGGGACGCGGGTTTTTAAAATTAAAAAAAAAAAAATTTTAGACTTTGTGCGACCAATATTTTTTGTCGCGCAAAAATTTGGGCGGGTACTAAAAATGGGACACGGGAATTTTTTTATATAATTGTTTTAGACTTTGCGCTACCAATATGTATTTTTCCTCGGGCAAAAATTTAAAGATTTTGGCGGGTACCAAAAAAGGGATGCGGGAATTTTTTTAAAAAAAAATAATTTTTTTTAGACTTTGCGCGACCAATATTACTATATTCGTCGCGCAAAACTTTGCGAGACCAATATGTTTCGTCGCGCAAAACTTTGAGCGACCAATATATATTTTTCGTCGCGCAAAAATTTATGCAGGTACCAAAAATGGGATGCGGGATTTTTTTTATATAATTGTTTTAGACTTTGCGCGACCAATATGTTTTTTTCGTCGCACAAAAATTTAAAAATTTTGGCGGGTACCAAAAATGTGATGCGGGAATTTTTTTTTTAAAAAATAATTTTTTAGACTTTGCGCGACCAATATATATTTTTCGTCGCGCAATAATTTGGGCGGGTACCAAAAATGGGACGCGGGAATTTTTTTATATAATTGTTTTAGACTTTGCGCGACCAATATGTATTTTTCGTCGCACAAAAATTTTAAAATTTTGGCGCGTACCAAAAATGGGATGCGGGAATTTTTTTTTTCAAAAAATAATTTTTAGACTTTGCGCGACCAATATTTCTATATTCGTCGCGCAAAACTTTGGAAGACCAATATGTTTCGTTGCGTAAAACTTTGCGCCACCAAGAGTATTTTCGTCGCGCAAAGTGATACGGTTTTTAAAAACCGAAATAACTCCTCCACCATTTTCTCAATTTCTTTCTCTACTCTTACCTCTCCTCTCTCTTTTCCTCTCCCCAAATCCCACCCTTTCTCTCACACTCACTCCTCTCACTTAATCTCTCATCTCTCTCTTCACTATCTCTCACTCTCACTCACTCTCTCATCTATCTTTTCACTATCTCTCTCTCTCTCATCTCTCTATCACTATCTTATCTAATTCTCTCACTTCTCCCTCTCATTCTCACTCTCTCTCAATCTTGCCAAAAGGTATATTCTCTCCAAATTTTAAATTTTTTTTCATTAATATGTGTTTTTGGAGTTAGTTTTGAGTTTGTGTGGGGTTTGGGGTTGAGTAAAGGGGAGAGATTGGAGTTTGGGTTGGATTTGTGGTATAACAATTTTAGGGGAGATTATGCATTCTTTTTTTTTGTTGTTGTTGTTATTTGACCATATTTGTTTTTTTTGTAGGTAATCATTGAGACTTTGATGGCTAAAGTTGAGGATTAGGAAGCTATCAAAACATATTATCCACCACTACCACCACAATATGCTTGTATTAGGATTTTATTATTGTACTTTGTTAATTCATGTGTACATTTTGAATATAATATATATAAATATTTATTGGATAATTTGATCACTATTTTTCATATGTAATTTTATTTTGAATATGTCAATTTAAATTAAAGTAATTAAGAAAAATCTTACAATTAAATTAAATTTAAAAAGTAAAAATTTGAAAAAATTACTATAATTAAATTAATATCAATTTAAATTAAAGTGATTTAAAAAAATCATACAATTAAATTATATTTAAAAAGTAAAAATTTTGAATAAATTAATATTAAAGAAATAATAATAAAAAGTAAAAATTAGTTTATTTTAATTAAAAAAAATTTAAAACACAAAAAAATATTTCGTCGCGCAAATATTTGCGCGACGTTAGTGTTCGTCGCGCAAAACTCTAAAAATGTGGGCGGGTACCAAAAATGGAACGCGGGAATTTTTTATTTTTAAAATTTTTTTGAGACTTTGCACGACCAATGTTTTTTGTCGCGCAAAACTTTGCGAGACGAATATTTTTCGTCGCGCAAACCTTTGCGCGACCAATGTGTTTCGTCGCGCAAAGTTTTGCGGGACCAATATTTTTTCGTCGCGCAAAGTACTTTGCGGGACCAATATTTTTTCGTCGCGCAAAGTTACTTTGCGCGACCAATATTTTTTCGTCGCTCAAAGTCACTTTGCGCGACCAATGAAAAAACTTGGTCGCGCAAAGTCTTTCTTCACGATCTTTGCGCGACGGATTCTGCGCGACGAAGTTTTCGTCGCGTTAAAATTTGTGCGACTACAGTGTATTTTGCGCGACGAAATTCTCTTCGTCGCGCAAAGTGTAAAATATAGTAGTGGTTACATAGACGAAAGTAGAATGAGATTCCAATTCTTAATGATATATATTTTAATATTGAAAGAAGTTTTCAGTACAAATTTTCGGTGTCCTGTTACAAAAAGAAATAAATAACTACAGGTGCCCAAAACATTAGTTGAAAAAGAAAGCAACAGTAACCTGTTGATACATGCACAAGTATCTCTAGCTTGAAACACTTCTTTGCAAAGCTCATGACGTGCAGAACTCCACGCGCAATGAAATATCATATCTACACGCAACGCGAATATACACAATATTATATATTTACACATTATTAAGTAAAGTCGTGTGCATCGTGCATTATCGATTACCTCTCATCATATTTGGTGGTTGCTGCAGAGTTAAATATAATCTGTATTTCATTGCACATTTCTTCCCTCAATTTGAAATCTTTCACCCCAAAATTTTTAGAGCTTATGTCTCCCGGGAGAGCGACAACTTTTTCTGATATAAAGGAATCAAAATCCATCCCCCATTCCTCTCTGAGAACGCCGAACAACTCCTTCCCTATGATCTTTAATTTAGAGAGAAGAAGTAAATTGTCAAATAAATGTTGGCTATTTCCTGCTAAATAAGTACATGAAAATGCAAGTGTCAGTTGTTTCATGTGGCAGTTCTGCATTTATATTCACTTGTAAACCTCATTATGCATGCGATGCCTGGCTGACTTGGTATCAGAAGCTCTTAACAGGAGATAAATCTTCTTCACATCTGGCTGAACCCCTTAGTATTTTCTCCACAAATACTGCATGCATATATTCGCAAGTAATTAAGTTACAGAGAGAGAGAGAGAGAGAGAGAGAACCCATTGCAAGGAAGCCAGTGGCTCCAGTAACTAAAATGGTCTTATTCTGCAGATATTTTAGTATGCTTTCCGACCCCATTGAACTCACAATAAAAATTCAAAGTGATAGAGAGGGAAATTCTTGGTTGAGAATAATTACAGGTCGATGTTTTTTTGGATGAATTCAAAAGTTTTTTGTTGGGTTTATATAGAACTAAACTACCTTGATCACACAGTTATTATATACATAGATGTAAAGTAGATGGGGGATTACAATCTATCCGAATTAAAGATTCGATCCTTGAAAAATTAGAGTGTATCGTTGTCCACATTTATGAGTCGCCAAGGCATTTAAAAAATAATCTAGTTAGTTTCCTCTTTAGTTTTTCTTAATCTTTAAAATATCTTGAATTTCATTGAGCAAGGTGCTTGTGTGAATCCAGCTCAGAGCTAACGGTCATGTAGTACATGCCATGTGAGCTCATTTTTTACTTACATAGAGAATATACAAAAGCCTTGCTCACAGATCTTGTGAGCAAGCAGAGCAGTTATTCAACAGCATTCTTCATTTTTTCTTCTTTTCTCTCTAAACAGAACTATACACCAAAATCCAGGTTGAACAGCAAAACACTAACATGGCCTCAGAGCCAGGTTGGATCGATTGAATCTGGGCGTTTTTCAAATCTGTGAAATCAAGCTAAATCGGTGCTCACTCAAGCTCGTGGCAATCGATTGGAGCTCATTTGATATCTGAAACAAGTTGGTTGTGGTTATCTGAGATTAGCAATGTCTGGATCTGGAGGCTCATAAGTAAGAACTCCGATCTTCTCCGGTGAGAACTATGAGTTATGGAGAATCAAAATGATAACCATCTTCAAGTCATATGGGTTGTGGGCTCTGGTGGAGAAAGGAATTACGATTCCAGAATCGAAGAAGAAGAAGGCAGCTGAGGAAACATCTACAGAGGAAGATGATGAGAAGATGGCTGCGATTCTTATGAAGGATGCAAAAGCTCTGGGGATTATTCAGAACTCAGTCTCTGATCAGATCTTCCCTCGCATTGCTAATGCTGATTCAGCTAAAATGGCATGGAATCTGCTATATGGAGAATATCATGGTGGTGACCATGTCAGGTCAGTCAAGCTTCAAAACCTTAGACGTGAGTTTGAGTATACTAGGATGCATGAAAATGAATCTCTGTCTGCATATCTTACCCGTTTGAATGAGCTGATTAATCAAATGAAAACATATGGTGAATCTCTATCTAATGAAAGGCTTGTTCAGAAGGTTCTAATTAGCTTAAATAAGGTTTATGATCCTATTTGTCTGGTGATTGAGAATACAAAAAGTCTGGAAATAGTAGATCTACAGGAAGTCATTGCCATTCTAAAGAGTCAAGAGCAACGATTTGAGCTGCATAATACTGATACAGCTGAGAAGGCATTTGCCTCTTTTTCTGTGAATCCCAAAAGCTAGAACAAGGGAGGATATCAATCTGGTCAATCTAAGTCTCAAAAAAATTGGAGTCCAAAAGGCAAACCATGGGAATCAAACTCCAAGCCTTAGCACACCAATTTTGCACAGAACTCATCATCAACAGTGGTCAAGAAGGTTCAAAACCACAGTGCAAAGTATGTTCTAAATTTCATTTTGGAGAATGCAGATACAAGGGAAAGCCTAAGTGTTACAATTGTAATAAATTTGGACATTTGGCTAGGGAGTGTACTGCAGGCAAGAATGTGCAGAAAGCAAACTATGCAAATCAAATGGAAGTGACTGGAAACCTATTCTATGCCAACAGTACTATTGCTGCCACAAATGTTACTGGAGAATGGTATATAGACAGTGGGTGTAGCAACCACATGACTGGGAATGGGAGTTTGCTAATAGATATTAGAACAAATGTGGTAGGCAAGTTGCAAATGCCAAATGGTGAGCTTGTGAATGTAGCTGGAATGGGCACATTGGCAATTGATACTACCAAAGGCAGAAAGTATATCAAGGAAGTGATGTATCTTCCCGGATTGAAAGAGAATTTACTAAGTGTAGGCCAAATGGATGAACACGGTTACTACCTAGTATTTGGAGGAAAATTGTGCAGCATCTTTGAAGGTCCTTCACTAGAATGTCTTGTAATCAAAGTAGAGATGAAAAGGAATAGGTGTTACCCTTTGGCACTATTACCTAATGATCATATTGCACTAAAGGCAAGTGTGTCTAACTCTACTTGGACATGGCACAAAAGGTTGGGTCATCTGCACCTAAAAGGACTAAGGCAACTTAAAGAGAAGAATATGGTGCATGGACTGCCATTCATGGAAAAGGTTGATGGAGTCTGTGATGGATGTCAGTTTGGAAAGCAGCATCGAGAATGGTTTCCAAAGAACCAAGCATGGAGAGCAAGCAATCCTCTTGAGCTAGTTCATGTGGATTTGTGTGGACCCATGCAAAATGAATCCATTGCTGGCAACAAGTATTTCATGCTCCTTATAGATGACTGTACAAGAATGGTTTGGGTCTATTTTCTCATATACAAATCTGATGCACTAAATTGTTTTCGAAAATTCAAGTCCATGGTTGAATTGCAAAGTGGTCTTAAGGTGAAGTGTTTGAGAAGTGACAGGGGAGGAGAGTTCACATCTTGTGAATTCAACAAGTTATGTGAAGTTGAAGGGATTCAAAGACAACTCTCTATGGCCTATACTCCACAACAAAATGGAGTGGTGGAGAGGAAAAATAGGACTGTGGTGGAAATGGCAAAAGCAATGTTTCATGGGAAAGGATTGCCTTACTATCTGTGGGCAGAAGCTGTGCATATAGCTGTCTACTTGATAAATAGGTGCCCTACTAGGGCACTTGGAGATAAAACACCATTTGAGGCATATAGTGGGAGAAAACCAGGTCTGGTTCATCTCAAAATATTTGGTTGTGTGTGTTATGTACACATATCAACTGAAGTGAGGCAGAAGTTAGATGCAAAAAGCACCAAGGGTATTTTTGTGGGATATGCAATCTGTGAAAAAGGTTATAGAGTGTATGATCCTGCTACTAAGAAGATTTTACTCTCAAGGGATGTTGTGTTTGATGAGAATGCAGCTTGGGTTTGGAAACAAATGTCTGATGAACAAGGAAGTGTGATCAATCATATAGAACAATATGATATGTCTAATGATTCATCTCAAGTGACACCTTCTAGAGGTCATGATCACTTTCAATCACCAAGAACAAGTGATATAAGCAGCAGCATGAGAAATACTCAAGCTTTTGATCACACTCCATTAAAATGGAGAAATCTGGATGATGTTCTAGCTCAATGCAATCTTTGTATTATGGAACCAGAAAAATTTGATGACGCTGCTAAAGATGAATCTTGGATGAAAGCAATGAAGGATGAACTTTCAATGATTGAGAAAAATGCAACATGGGAGCTGGTGGACAGACCGACCGATAAACCTATAATTGGAGTTAAGTGGGTGTTCAAAACCAAGCTAAACCTTGATGGTTTAGTACAGAAGAACAAGGCACGACTGGTTGCCAAAGGTTATGCTCAGAAACCAGGTGTCGATTACAATGAGACCTTCACACCAGTGGCTAGACTTGATACAATCTGCACATTAGTTGCATTGGCAGCTTAAAAGAACTGGAAATTGTATCAACT
>NC_047655.1:9840498-9868317 GCF_902201215.1 Prunus dulcis | reverse complement strand
CTCTTACCTCTCCTCTCTCTTTCCCTCTCCCCAAATCCCACCCTTTCTCTCACACTCACTCCTCTCACTTAATCTCTCATCTCTCTCTTCACTATCTCTCACTCTCACTCACTCTCACTCACTCTCTCATCTATCTTTTCACTATCTCTCACTCTCTCATCTCTCTATCACTATCTTATCTAATTCTCTCACTTCTCCCTCTCATTCTCACTCACTCTCAATCTTGCCAAAAGGTATATTCTCTCCAAATTTTAAATTTTTTTAATTAATATGTGTTTTTGGAGTTAGTTTTGAGTTTGTGTGGGGTTTGGGGTTGAGTAAAGGGGAGAGATTGGAGTTTGGGTTGGATTTGTGGTATAACAATTTTAGGGGAGATTATGCATTCTTTTTTTTTTGTTGTTGTTGTTATTTGACCATATTTGTTTTTTTGTAGGTAATCATCGAGACTTTGATGGCTAAAGTTGAGGATTAGGAAGCTATCAAAACATATTATCCACCACTACCACCACAATATGCTTGTATTAGGATTTTATTATTGTACTTTGTTAATTCATGTGTACATTTTGAATATTATATATATATAAATATTTATTGGATAATTTGATCACTATTTTTCATATGTAATTTTATTTTGAATATGTCAATTTAAATTAAAGTAATTAAGAAAAATCTTACAATTAAATTAAATTTAAAAAGTAAAAATTTGAAAAAATTACTATAATTAAATTAATATCAATTTAAATTAAAGTGATTTAAAAAAAAATCATACAATTAAATTATATTTAAAAAGTAAAAATTTGAATAAATTAATATTAAAGAAATAATAATAAAAAGTAAAAATTAGTTTATTTTAATTAAAAAAAATTTAAAACACAAAAAAATATTTCGTCGCGCAAATATTTGCGCGACGTTAGTGTTCGTCGCGCAAAACTCTAAAAATGTGGGCGGGTACCAAAAATGGAAAGCGGGAATTTTTTATTTTTTAAATTTTTTTGAGACTTTGCACGACCAATGTTTTTTGTCGCGCAAAACTTTGCGCGACGAATATTTTTCGTTGCGCAAACCTTTGCGCGACCAATATGTTTCGTCGCGCAAAGTTTTGCGGGACCAATAATTTTTCGTCGCTCAAAGTTACTTTGCGCGACCAATATTATTTCGTTGCGCAAAGTCGCTTTGCGCGACCAATATTTTTTCGTCGCTCAAAGTCGCTTTGCGCAACCAATGAAAAAACTTGGTCGCGCAAAGTCTTTCTTCACGATCTTTGCGCGACGGATTCTGCGCGACGAAGTTTTCGTCGCGTTAAAATTTGTGCGACTACAGTGTATTTTGCGCGACGAAATTCTCTTCGTCGCGCAAAGTGTAAAATATAGTAGTGGTTACATAGACGAAAGTAGAATGAGATTCCAATTCTTAATGATATATATTTTAATATTGAAAGAAGTTTTCAGTACAAATTTTCGGTGTCCTGTTACAAAAAGAAATAAATAACTACAGGTGCCCAAAACATTAGTTGAAAAAGAAAGCAACAGTAACCTGTTGATACATGCACAAGTATCTCTAGCTTGAAACACTTCTTTGCAAAGCTCATGACGTGCAGAACTCCACGCGCAATGAAATATCATATCTACACGCAACGCGAATATACACAATATTATATATTTACACATTATTAAGTAAAGTCGTGTGCATCGTGCATTATCGATTACCTCTCATCATATTTGGTGGTTGCTGCAGAGTTAAATATAATCTGTATTTCATTGCACATTTCTTCCCTCAATTTGAAATCTTTCACCCCAAAATTTTTAGAGCTTATGTCTCCCGGGAGAGCGACAACTTTTTCTGATATAAAGGAATCAAAATCCATCCCCCATTCCTCTCTGAGAACGCCGAACAACTCCTTCCCTATGATCTTTAATTTAGAGAGAAGAAGTAAATTGTCAAATAAATGTTGGCTATTTCCTGCTAAATAAGTACATGAAAATGCAAGTGTCAGTTGTTTCATGTGGCAGTTCTGCATTTATATTCACTTGTAAACCTCATTATGCATGCGATGCCTGGCTGACTTGGTATCAGAAGCTCTTAACAGGAGATAAATCTTCTTCACATCTGGCTGAACCCCTTAGTATTTTCTCCACAAATACTGCATGCATATATTCGCAAGTAATTAAGTTACAGAGAGAGAGAGAGAGAGAGAGAGAACCCATTGCAAGGAAGCCAGTGGCTCCAGTAACTAAAATGGTCTTATTCTGCAGATATTTTAGTATGCTTTCCGACCCCATTGAACTCACAATAAAAATTCAAAGTGATAGAGAGGGAAATTCTTGGTTGAGAATAATTACAGGTCGATGTTTTTTTGGATGAATTCAAAAGTTTTTTGTTGGGTTTATATAGAACTAAACTACCTTGATCACACAGTTATTATATACATAGATGTAAAGTAGATGGGGGATTACAATCTATCCGAATTAAAGATTCGATCCTTGAAAAATTAGAGTGTATCGTTGTCCACATTTATGAGTCGCCAAGGCATTTAAAAAATAATCTAGTTAGTTTCCTCTTTAGTTTTTCTTAATCTTTAAAATATCTTGAATTTCATTGAGCAAGGGCGGAACTACAGCCACGACTACGGTGGGCTGTAGCCCAGTAGGTTTGAAGACAAAAATAAACCTATATCTATATGGTCCAGTTTGTAGAATTGTAAGTAGTGAGCCTCATTTTCTTTTAAGCCTAGAGTGTTAATTGTGTATTCACTTAGTCCTAGAAGATGACAAGTGTAAGGCTTCAAACATGTAAAAACTAAAATACCCAAGAGCTAGAATTAAGACAGATGGATGGCTGAGATTCACTGATGCTTGTGTGAATCCAGCTCAGAGCTAACGGTCATGTAGTACATGCCATGTGAGCTCATTTTTTACTTACATAGAGAATATACAAAAGCCTTGCTCACAGATCTTGTGAGCAAGCAGAGCAGTTATTCAACAGCATTCTTCATTTTTTCTTCTTTTCTCTCTAAACAGAACTATACACCAAAATCCAGGTTGAACAGCAAAACACTAACATGGCCTCAGAGCCAGGTTGGATCGATTGAATCTGGGCGTTTTTCAAATCTGTGAAATCAAGCTAAATCGGTGCTCACTCAAGCTCGTGGCAATCGTTTGGAGCTCATTTGACATCTGAAACAAGTTGGTTGTGGTTATCTGAGATTAGCAATGTCTGGATCTGGAGGCTCATAAGTAAGAACTCCGATCTTCTCCGGTGAGAACTATGAGTTATGGAGAATCAAAATGATAACCATCTTCAAGTCATATGGGTTGTGGGCTCTGGTGGAGAAAGGAATTACGATTCCAGAATCGAAGAAGAAGAAGGCAGCTGAGGAAACATCTACAGAGGAAGATGATGAGAAGATGGCTGCGATTCTTATGAAGGATGCAAAAGCTCTGGGGATTATTCAGAACTCAGTCTCTGATCAGATCTTCCCTCGCATTGCTAATGCTGATTCAGCTAAAATGGCATGGAATCTGCTATATGGAGAATATCATGGTGGTGACCATGTCAGGTCAGTCAAGCTTCAAAACCTTAGACGTGAGTTTGAGTATACTAGGATGCATGAAAATGAATCTCTGTCTGCATATCTTACCCATTTGAATGAGCTGATTAATCAAATGAAAACATATGGTGAATCTCTATCTAATGAAAGGCTCGTTTAGAAGGTTCTAATTAGCTTAAATAAGGTTTATGATCCTATTTCTCTGGTGATTGAGAATAGAAAACGTCTGGAAACAGTAGATCTATAGGAAGTCATTGCCATTCTAAAGAGTCAAGAGCAACGATTTGAGCTGCATAATATTGATACGGATGAGAAGGCATTTGCCTATTTTTCTGTGAATCCCAAAAGCCAGAACAAGGGAGGATATCAATCTGGTCAATCTAAGTCTCAAAAAAATTGGGGTCCAAAAGGCAAACCATGGGAATCAAACTCCAAGCCTTAGCACACCAATTTTGCACAGAACTCATCATCAACAGTGGGTCAAGAAGGTTCAAAACCACAGTGCAAAGTATGTTCTAAATTTCATTTTGGAGAATGCAGATACAAGGGAAAGCCTAAGTGTTACAATTGTGATAAATTTGGACATTTGGCTAGGGAGTGTACTGCAGGCAAGAATGTGCAGAAAGCAAACTGTGCAAATCAAATGGAAGTGACTGGAAACCTATTTTATGCCAACAGTACTATTGCTGCCACAAATGTTACTGGAGAATGGTATATAGACAGTGGGTGTAGCAACCACATGATTGGGAATGGGAGTTTGCTAATAGATATTAGAACAAATGTGGTAGGCAAGGTGCAAATGCCAAATGGTGAGCTTGTGAATGTAGCTGGAATGGGCACATTGGCAATTGATACTACCAAAGGAAGAAAGTATATCAAGGAAGTGATGTATCTTCCCGGATTGAAAGAGAATTTACTAAGTGTAGGCCAAATGGATGAACACGGTTACTACCTAGTATTTAGAGGAAAATTGTGCAGCATCTTTGAAGGTCCTTCACTAGAATGTCTTGTAATCAAAGTAGAGATGAAAAGGAATAGGTGTTACCCTTTGGCACTATTACCTAATGATCATATTGCACTAAAGGCAAGTGTGTCTAACTCTACTTGGACATGGCACAAAAGGTTGGGTCATCTGCACCTAAAAGGACTAAGTCAACTTAAAGAGAAGAATATGGTGCATGGACTGCCATTCATGGAAAAGGTTGATGGAGTCTGTGATGGATGTCAGTTTGGAAAGCAGCATCCAGAATGGTTTCCAAAGAACCAAGCATGGAGAGCAAGCAATCCTCTTGAGCTAGTTCATGTGGATTTGTGTGGACCCATGCAAAAAGAGTCCATTGCTGGCAACAAGTATTTCATGCTCTTTATAGATGACTGTACAAGAATGGTTTGGGTCTATTTTCTCATATACAAATCTGATGCACTGAATTGTTTTCAAAAATTCAAGTCCATGGTTGAATTGCAAAGTGGTCTTAAGGTGAAGTGTTTGAGAAGTGACAGGGGAGGAGAGTTCACATCTTGTGAATTCAACAAGTTATGTGAAGTTGAAGGGATTCAAAGACAACTCTCTATGGCCTATACTCCACAACAAAATGGAGTGGTGGAGAGGAAAAATAGGACTGTGGTGGAAATGGCAAAAGCAATGTTTCATGGGAAAGGATTGCCTTACTATCTGTGGGCAGAAGCTGTGCATATAGCTGTCTACTTGATAAATAGGTGCCCTACTAGGGCACTTGGAGATAAAACACCATTTGAGGCATATAGTGGGAGAAAACCAGGTCTGGCTCATCTCAAAATATTTGGTTGTGTGTGTTATGTACACATATCAACTGAAGTGAGGCAGAAGTTAGATGCAAAAAGCACCAAGGGTATTTTTGTGGGATATGCAATCTGTGAAAAAGGTTATAGAGTGTATGATCCTGCTACTAAGAAGATTTTACTCTCAAGGGATGTTGTGTTTGATGAGAATGCAGCTTGGGTTTGGAAACAAATGTCTGATGAACAAGGAAGTGTGATCAATCATATAGAACAATATGATATGTCTAATGATTCATCTCAAGTGACACCTTCTAGAGGTCATGATCACTTTCAATCACCAAGAACAAGTGATATAAGCAGCAGCATGAGAAATACTCAAGCTTTTGATCACACTCCATTAAAATGGAGAAATCTGGATGATGTTCTAGCTCAATGCAATCTTTGTATTATGGAACCAGAAAAATTTGATGACGCTGCTAAAGATGAATCTTGGATGAAAGCAATGAAGGATGAACTTTCAATGATTGAGAAAAATGCAACATGGGAGCTGGTGGACAGACCGACCGATAAACCTATAATTGGAGTTAAGTGGGTGTTCAAAACCAAGCTAAACCTTGATGGTTTAGTACAGAAGAACAAGGCACGACTGGTTGCCAAAGGTTATGCTCAGAAACCAGGTGTCGATTACAATGAGACCTTCACACCAGTGGCTAGACTTGATACAATCTGCACATTAGTTGCATTGGCAGCTTAAAAGAACTGGAAATTGTATCAACTAGATGTCAAATCTGCCTTCCTAAATGGTGTTTTGGAAGAGGAGGTGTATGTAGATCAACCGGATGGTTTTGTGGTCAAGGGGAGTGAAGATAAGGTGTACAAGCTTCATAAAGCTCTCTATGGCCTAAAACAGGCACCAAGAGCTTGGTACTGTGAGATTGACACCTACTTTGCTCAATATGGTTTTGCCAAAAGTCCAAGTGAGGCCACTCTCTATACCAAAACTAGAGGAGAGGCAGAAATTCTAATAGTGTCCATCTATGTAGATGACATTGTTTATACAGGGAGTTGTCAATCAATGTTAGAGGAGTTCAAGCAAGACATGATGGTGAAATATGAAATGACAGACTTGGGGCTCTTGCATCATTTTTTAGGAATGGGAGTCATTCAAACTCACACTAGCATTTTTCTTCACCAAAAGAAATATGCAGCATCTTTGTGGAGCAAATTTGGCCTACGTGAATGCAAACCTGTCTCCATACCTTTGGTTACAACTGAGAAGTTAAGCAAAGAAGATGGAAGTGGTCCAGCAAATGAAAAGCAATATAGGAAGATTGTGGGAAGCTTGCTATACCTCACAGCTACAAGACCCGATATAATGTATGCATCTAGTCTACTTGCTAGATTTATGCATTGTCCTACTAATAAGCATTATGGGACTGCTAAAAGAGTTCTCAGGTATATTCAAGGGACACTTGATTATGGGATGGAGTATGTGAAAGGAAGGAATGCAATGTTAATTGGCTATTGTGATAGTGACTGGAGTGGCTCAGTGGATGACAGGAAGAGCACCTCAGGGTATGCTTTCTCTTTTGGCAGTGGTGTTTTTGCTTGGGCATCAGTCAAACAAAACTGTGTTGCCCTTTCTACTGCAGAGGCAGAATACATCAGTGCTTCAGAAGTAACTGCACAGGCAATTTGGCTCAGATTTGTTTTGGAAGACTTTGGTGAATTTCAGGCTGAAGCTACCCCACTACATTGTGACAATACAGCTACTATTGCTATCACAAAGAACCCTGTGTTTCACCAGAAAAATAAGCACATTGATCGAAGGTATCATTTCATCAAGGATGCCTTGCAAGAAGGAATCATTAACTTGATTTACTGTCCTACAAATGAGCAGCTGGCAGATATCTTCACAAAGTCATTGGCTAAAGATCGATTCTGCTATCTCAGAGACAAACTTGGTGTGAAATCAGCTCAAAACTTAAAGGGGAGTGTAGAATTGTAAGTAGTGAGCCTCATTTTCTTTTAAGCCTAGAGTGTTAATTGTGTATTCACTTAGTCCTAGAAGATGAAAAGTGTAAGGCTTCAAACATGTAAAAACTAAAATAGCCAAGAGCTAGAATTAAGACAGATGGATGGCTGAGATTCACTGATGCTTGTGTGAATCCAGCTCAGAGCTAACGGTCATGTAGTACATGCCGTGTGAGCTCATTTTTTACTTACATAGAGAATATACAAAAGCCTTGCTCACAGATATTGTGAGCAAGCAGAGCAGTTATTCAACAACATTCTTCATTGCGTTGTTTAATAAAATATTCTTTTCTCTGCTACGTTTTGGTGGGGAAGAGGGTTTTAGAAAGGGTACAATATCTTAATCTAATTATTTATATTTTTGCACTTTGTATTTGTGAAGTTTATTCAATTGATGTCAATTTAACGATCCAAATAATCTATTTTATTTAAGGAATTGTTCAAACAATGTTATTTCAAGGACACATTTTTGGGTCCACTATAAATTTTATTTTAATGATCTGAAACGTTTATTTTCGAAGTCTTCATTCACAGATCATTCTTGCCAAAAGTTAGACAAATTAAAAATCATTAACACATTTAGTTGTGGCAAACCAAATAGACGAATACGGTGTTTCAAGAAAATACTAAAATAACTACTATTAATTGAGTGGTCAAATGATTTCGAATTCAAGTGATTTTTTACAAAGACAATCTTTGAATGAATACCTAAAAGATAAATTAATTGAATTATTAAAATACAATATGGATTAATCACACAAAGGTATCTGTCAAATTAGCAGTATTTGAGGAATCTCTCCGTTAAAGCTGATTTGCATTACTAACAATTGTTAATTCCCCGATTTCACCTAAACAGCTCTCAAAATAAGGTGTTTCCTCAAAAGTCGTATATACAATTTAAGAAGAGCTCCTACTTAGTATTCTACTACATTATAAAACTAGAGGTTTTCACCAAACAGTTCCTAACAACAGTAGGTAGATAGTAGATAGAATAGGGTCCATTTTGTCATATAAGTTTTGTTACACCATTTTCGTTTGGCCAAAAGTATTTGTTATTCAATGAAGTTCGGTTTTTCCTACCAACAAGACTAGAGGGTAGATAGAGTCTGGCTTTGAAAATACTAGATAGACCTGGAAAAAAAAAAACTTTGCTTCACATGGGTTGGGCGTGGGAATGTCTTCTGTATCATTTTATATCCCTGTACTTATCTATCACCTGCTAACTAACCCAACATTTGTTATTCTCTATTTTTTTTTGGTACCATATTTCTTGTGTCTTTCTTCCTCTCTCTTGTTAGCTTTTGTTGAATTAAAAACTTATCTGGATAAAAACAAAAATTATGGATCGCATGCATTCATAAGCACACCAACAAAGATTTTGAGATTTAAGTCACTCAAGCTCATGATATGATTTTTTATTTCTTGACCGTATGAATTTTTCATGTGGTCTAGGTATTTGAATGTGACCCATCAACAAATGCTAAAATTATAATGTTATGACAATTATATGACCCCTAATTTTATCAAATATTATGACTATTATCTCACTTTTTTCTTCAATTAGAGCATCCATAATGGGCTCCTTAAACCGCATCTTTAGATAAATTTTAGGGAGGAATTGGAAAAATACAACTCCAACGATGCCCCCATTCACCTCCTAAAATAGAGAGACCTCTAGGAGCTTCTAAATCTGTGGAGAGAGAAAAGACTCCTATTGGCTCCCTATATATAATTTAATGCTCTTTATTTTATGCATAGTTTAACTTTTAATTAATACTAATTATTTTTATATTTTTTTTGTTTATAGAGATGGACCAATCATATCGAATTAAAAAATAATTATAGTATTTATGACTTCCTATTGTAATAGGTTGAAGGAGAAATTATGTAATACGTTGAAGTTTGAATTTATAATGTAATGTTTGTGATATAATGTATGACTATGAAGTATGAGTCTATATTAATAGTGGGAACTGAATTTTAGCAAAACCCTAGGTCAAATATTTCCTTTCATTTTGGAGATTATTTGATTTAAATCTCCTAAAATCAGAAAAATAATTCCTTTCCTAACAATGATTATTTTTCTTCAAACCCTAACCTTACGGGGCTCTATAAATACGAGGCTATGCAAGGCATGAGGTAAGCCATTCTAAGTTGCCAAAACTCTGCGAAAATACCTTCCTTGCTGCCTCTCTCTCTCTCTCTCTCTCTCTCTCTCTCTTACACAAGGCTCCGCTCACCACACAAGGCTCTGGCCGCCCGGTTCACACCATACATACATCTTCGTACCCTATTTAGCTATTGTTTCTCTACGAATCAATTGAACTAACTTAGGCATCGGAGGGCTTTTGGCCAACACTCCCCGGGTGTGGTCCTCTTATTCCGATTTATTTTGCAGGGAGAAAGAGACGACGAAGAGGAAGACAGAATCTAGACGAATATTCCGGTGGGATGAAAATCTCTCTCACAAATTGGTGCTTTCATTGAGAGCATGAAATATACTCAAAGCGTGCTCCAAACTTGTTTTTCATACTTTGCTCCCATCAATCATGGTTGATACAAGATGTACGAGGAGCAATACCACCATGACAGGTCCAAACCCTTCATCTCATGACACCATGATGGAGAACTTGTTGATGCCGCAAGGAATTGCAGCAAATTCCGATTCACAGCCACCTCTCGTGGTGGCCACTCAACCGCGCCTTGCCTCCACCCAACAGCTTACAACCTCTACCGAAACATAGTAGCAGTGCACAGCTGGTACCGGAACACATCAGCAACAGCAGCGCATAGCCACTGCTGGAAGGTAGCAACAGCATACAAAAGTTGCTGGAACCGCAGCACTGCACGGCCTCATGGCCTCCTCCTCCACCTTGCAGCCGTAAGTGCTGACTGTCGGAGTTGCAGCACAACCACACGACCCCGTGGCTTCCACTTAGACCTGGCATTCCTGTCGTGTTTGCAGTGTTCGTGTCAACCCGCTTTCTTTACGGGTTGACACGACATAATTCGCGAATCACACGACACGACATGATGACCCGTTAAGAATTTAAAATAAAAAAACAAAATTTATTTATTTATTTTTTACAAAAAGATGAAAGAGAAGGAAAAGAAAAGATAAAAAAGAGATAAATTTACAAAAATGCCCTTGAGCTTAAAGGGTTAATGGGTATTCGCGAATTGATAGGGCACAACACTATAGCTTAACAGGTGGTTAACGGGTCAACACGACCTCATAACTCAAACCCGAATACTGAATTTTTCTTGCGAATTCGTGTTATGTTAACGGGTCGTGTACAATATTTCCACCTTTACTTCCACTGCCATGCAACTGCAAGGACCAAGTGTCACCGCTACCATCAATGTCAGGACTGCCATCCATGGCTACCTCAATACATTCTCGGTTCATTCCCCGGTCTTGGAACAAATCCACTAGCTCCTTCCTTTGCAACCTCACTTGACGTACGCTCCCGTGTGCGCATCTAATGGAGCCCTAGCCTATATGCCATAGGGCCCGATCCACACTTCTCTTCCTGACCTACGCAGTTAATGGGCCTTGATTCACGGGTTGATGAACTCGCGCAGAGGGTTGACGACCAAAACAATCTAATTGGACAACTACTCAGACAGATCAACTTGAATCAAGGCCCTGACTTTGGAGTCCGTGAAGAGGAAATGAGGATCTGCGAGTATACCGACAATCATTTTGAGAGATCCCAGACTAGTCGGACAGAGACAAATATTCAGGGGAGAGAACAAGGTCGTGCTGAAGAGATGCAGACATCTGCAAGCCGTACTCTGAGCCGGTTGGCAATTCGTTCAAGGTTTGGTCCAAGGACCAATGTGCATGAGAGGTTGGGCCCACAGTCTAATGACCACGCTCGCTTAGGTCTGCAAAGAAGTATCTATTCTTAGGCTCGCAAAGGGCACGAGTCAGTGAACGACTGCATGGCGTACACAACGACCGACTCTCGCTAACTCGCTCGAGAGCCAACTCATGGAGGAATCCTCGAAAACTCAATCTACTAATCTGCCCCACAGGCAGGGTAACCCAGGAGGTCGGCCTCTGCGAATTGACAAGGAAGTCAACCATCCCCACCTGAATCACAAAAGTCACCAATGTGATTGGCAAGCCATGCGCGCGGAAGATGTTGAGAAGCTTGTAAACGACAGACTTCGAAACTTAAAGATTGGTAGAAATTTTGAAGATGCTCTACGTAGGGAGGTGGACCAAGCAAACTCTACGCCTTTCATTGCTGAAATCGAGTAGGCTGCTCCTCCAAAGAGATTCTTAACGCCTTCATTCAAGCATTTCAAAAGGGATTCCGATCCCGAGTGCCATCTAAAACACATCGAAAGTGTTATGATACTCTACAAGGCCGACGACACGCTGATGTGCAAGATGTTTGCAATGACCTTGCGATGAACAGCCTAAGACTAGTTCCACACCTACCATCCGGGTCGATCAACAGCTTCAAGGAGCTAGCTTATGTCTTCACCAAACACTTCTTATTGGACAATCAAGAAGAACCCTGACAACCTGTACAACCTGTGCAAGAAGTCCGATGAATCCCTTCGAGATTAGATCAAGAGATTCAAAGTAAAAACGGCTAACATTGTAGGATGTGACGACCGAATCACGTCCTTTACTTTGAAGAGAGGTCTTCCAGCTGAGCACGACTTATACCGCGAGCTGACTATCACTCCCAGCCAGACACTGGCTGAGGTTTTTGCGACCGTCAAGAAGGACAAACGCAGGTCCCACCTAATCAAGCAGGAAGATCAGCCAATCAAGTAGACAAGCCAAAGAAGCAACTGGTTTAGCAATAGGAACAATGACAAACACAGGTCTCACCCACATGGAAATGCAATGGCAGAAGAGAACTACACTAAGTTCTCCATCCTCATACATCAAATCTTAGCCCAAGTGAAGGACAAACCTTTGGTAAGAAGACCACCGCCCTTGAAAGGAGACCCAGACAAAAGGGATACCATAAAACACTATGCCTTTCATGGGACACACGAGCATACTATGAACAATTGGTTTGCTTGGAGAGCGCACCTTGAAAAAATTGTGAAAGAAGGTCACTGCACGGAATTCATTGAGGACTACCAAGGAGCCACCCTAGAAGGTCATAAGGATTAACACAATCCTAGCCGACTTCAAGGAGTTTGGGCTGACCAGCAAAGAAAAGAAGAGGAAGATCAAATAGGCCACTGTGATCTCCCAAATCTCGACCGGCCTTCCACTAGCAAAAGACGATCTCACGATCGGCTTCTAAAAGAGAGATCTAATCGGTCTCGATATGCCACACAACGATGCCCTTGTCATCAGCATTCAAATCGCTCAGGCCATGATCGAACGAATCCATGCAGACGAGGGCAGCACAACCAATATCCTATGACTGTCAGTCATCTAGAAAATGGGCTTGGAGACAAAGATCAATAAATCAGCCAGGTCGCTGACTGGCTTTAAAGGCGCAACAATAGTTGCTGTGGGCACGATAGATCTCGAAGTCTACTCCCCACCTGTAATCAGCTCGCAAACATTCATGGTCATTGACGAAGTCTCACACTACAACAACATTCTGGGCCGACCATGGATCGGCAAGATCAATACCATCACCTCCGCCACAAATCAGATCTTGCTTCTAGCGACCGAGCATGCCAAAAACGAAAGGGAATAGCTACCCCCTTATAGCAATCAAAGCATCAAGATCAAGTAGAGGGAATTCATTCGGAGATCTCTCTGGAAGAAGGATGGAAACTCGAAAAGGACGTCGAGCTAGTATCATTGAATCTTGACCAGTTATATAGAAAAGCGTGAATTGGCTTGCGCCTAAACCTAGATGAGAAGGTGGAGGTGACCACTTTCCTCCAGAACAACAAAGACATGTTCGCATGTTCGCCTTGGAACATCATCTGACACCGGGTCCATGTGAACCTTGCCAACAAGCCAGTGGCCTAGAAGTGACGCAACTTCGTTGAAGAGGTCTCCTACTCAGAGTGACCAGCCAATGTTGTTCTGGTGGTTAAACAAGAAAAGTGAAAATGGAGAGTTTGCGTCGACTACAATGACCTCAACAAACCATGCTCTAAAGAAAACTTTCCATTGACAAGAATCAACCAGCTCACGGATTCCACTTCCGGAAATCAACTGCTCTGTTTCATGGATGCCTATTACGGCAATAATCAAATCCTGATGCACAAGGATAACAAGGCAAAGACCTCTTTCATCATCGAGAGATGGACCTACTGCTACAAAGTCATGCCTTTTGGGCTGAAGAACGCGGAGCAACCTAACAAAGGCTCGTGAATAAAATCTTCAAGGAGCAGATCAGCAAAACCATGGAAGTCTACGTAGACGACATGTAGGTCAATTCCCCCAAGCGTGCAGACCACATCAAAAACCTCTCCAAGGCATTTAACTTGCTTTGCCAGTATCGCATGAAGCTGAATCCAAGTAAATGCACGTTTGGTGTATTGTCTGGCCAATTCCTGGGATACCTAGTCATACAACGAGGTATCGAGACACACCCACGCCAAATCAAAGCCATTCTCGAGATGAAGTCATCTTCCACAGTGAAGAAAATACAAAGTTTAACAGGTAGAGTAGCGACCCTCAACTGATTCCTCTTGAGATCTACCGACAAGTGCAGACTATTCTTCAAAGCCTTGAAGAAAGGATAAAAAGACAAGTGGGAAGAGGAGTGTGAAGTAGCTTTCCAGAATCTAAAGACTTACCTCACTTCACCTCCCCTGCTCTCAAAGCCAGTTCTTGGTAAATACTTATTTGTGTACCTGGCAGTGTTCAACTCGGCCGTCAGCTCAGCTATCATCGGAGAAGAACCGGGGGCCAACATCCGGTATTCTACATGTCAAAAGCTCTTCTCAATGCAGAGACTCACTACCTGAAATTGGAGAAGCTCATTTTGGCCCTTGTAGTTTCCGCGAGAAAGCTATGACCTTACTACAAAGCTTACTGAGTCATCGTCATGACCGACTTTCCTTTAAGATCAATCCTCTACAGCCCTAACGCTTCTCAGCAACTCATGAAGTGAGGTATAGAGCTAAGCCAATACGACCTCCTCTGCCTGCCAAAGACTGTAATAAAAGCCCATGCTTTAGCAGACTTTGTTGCAAAATTCACCTCATTGGCTTAATGGTCAATAAAAAGAAGGAAAGTTCGAAAGCAGATAGGACCTTCATTGAACCTGTTAGAGCAAGCTATCATGCTTGGCTTCCCGGCCTCAACCAACGAGGCAAAATATGAGGCATTGATCGCTGGCTTGCTCTTAGCAAAGGAGTTGTCAATCAAGAAGTTGGCTATCTACTCAAATTCCCAGTTGATCACAAATCAAGCCTCAGGTGAATACATGGTGAAGCACCCAAGGATGATCTTGTACCTTGACAAAGTCTAAGAGCTGTTGAAGACGTTTCCTACCTTCACCATCCAACAAGTGCCTTGGGCAGAGAATGCACACGCAGATGCATTGGCAAGCCTAGGATCGGCGCTGGATACCCAGTTCAGACGCTTCATCCTAGTCGAACACCTTGACTGACAAGACCACATTGACACAATACAGATTGGCAAGGACCATAGCTGGCAAGACCACATCATCGTCTACTTGATGAATGGAAATCTGCCAACGAACAAGTCCGAAGCTAGGAAGGTCCAGCAGAAGTTGCGAGGAACTACAAGCAAAACAACAGACTCATCTGCATATCATACTCTGGCCCTCATCTTACTTGCATAAAGTACCCACAAACACTTGAGGTTCTCTGCAAAATTCATGATGGCGATTGTGGCAACCACTCTGAGGGCAGGTAACTAGCCCAAAAGGCTCTAAACATAGGTTACTTCTAGGCTACCATGCACCACGACTCCACCAAATATGTTAAGAAATGTCATCGCTGCCAGCAGTACAAACCGGTTCCTAACCTGCCTACCGAAGTGTACCATCCCCAGAATAGTCCATGGCCATTCATGCAATGGCCATTTACCTAGTGGATCCCTTCCCACCTGCGCCCGTCAAGAAAGACATGATGATGGTTGCCACCGACTACTTCATTAAATGGATAAAGGCCGAAACTCTATCCTCTACCAAAGAAGCCGATGTTAAGCGATTTATCTAGAGAAACATCATCTGCCGGTTTGCCTGCCCACAGTCACTGGTTACCGACAATGGCCCGCACTTCATTGGCAAGCAGATCACCGCCTTCTTTGTAAAATACATGATCAAATAACACATATCCACCTCGAGGTATCCACAAGGCAATGGACATGCCGAGGCATCTAACACAGTCATATTGGATTGCCTGAAGAAGAGGTTAGAAGATGTCAAAGGAAAATGTGTCACATTCAGGGATCGGCTTCGCCGTAACACAATATTGTCCGCTTTAGGCCCCATTCTCTGCCCTCACGGTTTTGTTTCTGGGAACTCAAGAGCAACTTCCCAATGGGTCACCAATCCTGGGATTGCTCTAGCCCCAACTCACTTAACTTTGGAGTTCCTATGACTCCTAAGCCAGTGAGCTCCCAAAAGGCCTCGTGCTAGATAGAGGTGAACATGTACATCACATCACCCCTTCTCCGTTGGTCGATGTGGGATGTTACATTAGGAGGTTAAACCTCGCATGATTAAAACTTGGGAAATTAGTTTATGTTATTTGCAGTGGGCATTCATAAATGAGTTTGAGTTTATTATCTGCATTTGTTTAATGCATTATTTTGATTTAAGAATATTGCTGGCAGTTATGTGAATTGCATGAAGTTATCTTGTGCATGCTGTTGGCTGGTGTTATTAAATGTGTTTTAACAGGTTGAGAAGTTTTGGGAAATGTTCAATTTACTAAAGATCGAGACTTTCTTCCTCACTACGTGTCTACGGACTCATCTCGATACGACCTACATAAAAATACCCGTCGCTGCCCCAAACTCTTTCCAGATTAAAATTAATTGGATAAATAAATCATATTTAAATTAATTGGATAAATAAATCAGGGTCAGCTGGCAAAACTATGGGCTTATCGCACAACCAAACGAACATCGACTGGCAAAACCCCATTCACCATTGCTTATGGGACGTAAGCGATCATCCCACCTCACATCACTGTCCCCTCCATAAGCCTTGAGGTGGGCTGTGTTGATCAGCACTCCGAGCTGATGAGGTTCAACTTTGACTTACTTGAGGGCTAGCGCTAGAAGATCATTATCCGAGTCGTCTCCTATCAGCAGCAGTTGAAGTCTCACTACGACAAAAGAGCTAAGAGCAGACAATTTCAACCAGGCTTTCACGTGCTAAGAAGGACTTTTATCATTGCACCAAGACAAGAGTCAAAGAAGATGAATCCTAACTGGTAGGGTCCTTATGTGATCAGCCTATCCGAGGGCAAAGGAAGCTACACACTTGACACAATGGATGTAAAGGAAATTCTACGACAATGGAATGCTTACCATCTCTGAAAATATTATCAATAACGCTTCCCCCTATCTGCTCAGTTCCAAGCAGATGACCGAGCTTAGCACATTTCTAAAGAAGATAATTAATTGCTGGAAGTTCCAGGTTCTTTATTCAGTTATTTCCATTTTGAATAAAGCAGTGTAATCTTATGAATATGAATATAAGTTCAGTTTCTCATTCCAAAGTGTCTCAAATGCACACAAAAAAATTTAAATAAATAAGGAAAGAGAACGGTTACCCATAAGAAGCGTCCTAAGGGAGGCGTAGGGCGACTACCAGAAGCGTCATACAGGAGACGCAACCCTTAAAGAAGTGTCTTCAGGGAGATGCGGGGTGTGCTAGGAATTTCCTGAGGTCGGTCTCCATACTTCCTAAGGGGGTATCCAGGTACCTATCCGTTTCTTAAGAGAGGCAGGATAGTCATGCAGTTGTCCATAAGGAGCGTCCTAAGAAAAACACAGGGAGACTACCAGAAGCGTCCTACAGGAGATGTAACCTGCAAAGAAGCCTCTTTAGAAAGGCGCAAGGTGCGCCAGGAATTTCCTAAGAGAGGTCTCCATGCTTCCTTCCTTTTCCTAAAAGGGGCAGGATAGTCATGTAATTGCCCATAAGCAACGTCTTTTGGGAGACGTAGGCAACGACCAAAGCATCCTACATGAGATGCAGAACATGCTTGGAGTCCCTTAAAGGGAAGCCTAACACTTGTCAACTTCCTAAGGGAAAACATCCTACGGGATATGCAAAATATGCTCGGAGTCCCTCAAGAGGGAACCTGGATTTTATCAACTTTCTAAGGGAAAACATCTTATCGGGTATCAGAAAATGCCCTGAGTCTCTCAATGGGGACCTTGGCACTTGTCAACTTCCTGAGGGAAAACATCGTATGGGGTATGCAGAACATGCCCGAAGTCCCTCAAGGGGGACCTTGGAACTTATAAATTTCTTAAGGGAGATACACAATTTTCGACTGGCTGGTTACTCAAGCAGTTCACAAGTTAATATGCAAATTGAAGTTGAAGAAATAACTGAAATTTCCATAGCAAGCTGACCAACCGGCCGAGTTCAACAAGAATAAGATGGTTAAACAAGACAAATTATTCTAAACAAAAAAGCTGACTACAAAAGTTGAAAAGAAATAAAGAAGTCTGCATCTACTCCAAGACACCTGCAGGAGACCCTTGATTTGTAGCCTCTTCGGCATTCACTTGATCAGCCACGCCTTCAGCAGCTCCACTTGCTTGCTCCACGACATCTCCTTAATCTCATCAGCTGCGTCCTTCTCTGCTTCATCCTTTTCAGCTACCCCTTCTTCGGCCGCCTACTTTTCAGTTTCTTTCATTTTCACAGCTTTAACCTACTCACCATGCACAGGGAACAAGTCGGGGCAGAATGTCTCGGTGTTTCCGTCTTTAATGGCATAGAAGGGAGCAGTCCCATCTGCGCAGTGCAGGTAGCCCAACTTGTACGCTTCTATGGTCGTTTCGGACATGGATTTTTCAGCAGACTTGTGGTGGACGCGAAGTCTAGCCAAGACCTTGCCATAACTGAGGGAGAGGTCAGCATCTTTTTGACTAGCTAAGTTAGTAGCAGAAGAGCTAAGCTTAGAATCCTTCTCGGCAAGAGAGCTTTTCAGCTCATATATCATCGCCCTCAAATGAGACGTCTTCTTCTCATAATGGGTCTGCTCAGCAGAAAGCTTGCTAGCCAGTTCAACATTCTTCTTCTCCAGCTCGATGAGCAAAGCAGAAGAGGGGCAACAAAAGACGAGCTCTGGAGGTTCTCAACAGCAAAAACTAATCATTTTTAAAGCAGATGAAATGTTGCTTCCCTTTGTTTTTCCAATGAAAGACTCGAGAAGATGTCAAGATCGCTGGCTTGACGGATGTGATTAACCAGCTCAGTATAAGTGGATGGGCTTGACAGAAAGTTCATCTTGAGCAAATCAGACATGCATGAATCCTCTGCAGGGCTGGACTTGTACACATTGGGATCAACCGCTGACGCTGAAGAAGAACTCTTTGCCCGGGCAGATGACTCTCTCATCTTCTTAGCCTTCACTAAGCTCACCTTCAAATGAGTCAATGATGCTGAATCAACTCCATGCTTGACTACGCATGACTCAATAGCTAGATCGTGAGCAGACCTCCCAGTTCGATCTTCATCCTTTGACTAATGTAGACGACCTAAACTTCGAAGAGGAATGTTTGCATCTCTTTGCCTCTCAGCAGGTGAGCCAGAATGGGCACAGGCTATTTCACGTAGCATATCATGGTTTTCAAGCCTGTCAGCAGGAGGCTTAAGTAGAACATCTTGAGCACTGCGCATACCACCAATCTTTCTGCTATCTGCACCAACGAGATGTTTAACCCTAGCAGATGACGTGGGAACAGCTCCCACTTGAGTCTTCTCAGCATAAGGGAACTTTGGCTTCTTCCTCAATGGAGACGCATTCTTCGCCCGCGAAGAAGCAGCTTCATCTCTTGAAAACTTGGCAACAACCTTCCATTTTAAGGGGGATTCAGCAGAACACTCTTCATGTCCAACAAGCAGATCATTAGGTTCAGGACCATTTTGCTTCCATCTCTCAACATCTTGGGCAGGGGGCAACCCACTGACTTCCTCCTGATACTCGCTCAATGGCCAGCGCCACTCACGAAACTTCGTAGGGATATTCATAGCTTGGTCGACCTTAGCCATGTCTGGCCCAAGTTTTAATTTCTTGCAGATGTCGCTCGTTTCGAGTGGAAGATGAAGTTAATCAGCTACACTTCAAGAAATTCAAATAAAAAATAGCAAATTGAAACGACAAAATAACATACCGTTGCAATAGGAAATGGAAGCTAGCGGACTATCATCAACATCGCCTTCCCACCGTCCGCTGACTTCCAGTATGTTGTCATGCCATGCCTGGTCTCCTTGACTGAAACTGTCAAACAGCTTGGCATTGTAGATGCGAACTTGAGCGTACTTCTCAAAGCTCCTCACTTCAAAAAAAGTAGAAGAACTCTTGCACTGTCAACTCCAGCTTAAAGAAAAGGCTCAGATTCTCAAAACACATGATTGCCTAGTAGACGTTCGGAGTACAAGGACTCGGAGCTCACCCCATGGTGCAGAACACCTCCTTAAAAAACTTTGACAACAGGAAGGTGAAGCCCAAGGAAAAATAAAAGGGACAGAAGGTTATAATCCTAACATCTGGATCATTCACATCCACACAGGGCAAGTCGTCAGTTAGAGGCTTCGCCAGCTTGACATGCACGTCATCAGGAATGGTAGAAGCATAAGCGGTTGCCACTTTTGGAATTGAGCCTCAGTCATAACACAGTGCAAGTTAGCCACAAACCTCTTCTTGTACCCTTGGGAGCCTCCCCACAGATACAAAGGCACTTGAGAGCTTGGTGACTTGCTACCATCTTCAAAAGACACGGTTGACAACTGCAAAGAAAAAAAATTTGCAAGTTAGAATAAAAAAAATGGGAGCTGGCAGCAACGAAAAGAAGAAAAAATAAATAAATAAAGCAGCAGCAACTACAACAACAACAACAACAAAAAAAAAAAGGAAAAGAAAAATATATTGAGCAGCTTGGACCAACCCAAGCTGAATGAGGGCAGCCTAGTCTACCACCTCCTCCAAGCCCAGCTAATGCTCAACCCAGCGCCTGCTCTAGCGCAAGCCCACATTGTGTTCAAGGCCTAGCGCCGCCTCGCCTCAGCTCCAAGCCTAACGCACACAAGCCTCAATCCCATTCAGCTCTAGGCTTTTAGCGCATGCTGGCCTGGTCAACTTCACTCCAGCCTTCGTCCGACCTCCAACCATTGCCAACAATCCTCACTGCTCAACCATGAAGCCACGGTAACAGCAAAAAACCACTTGGCTGGTCCACATCTTTGTTGCCAAAAGTCAAAAGTAGAAGACAAAAATTCCATGTTAAATTACCTTGGATGTGCAGCGAAGATCAATCTCTCAAGCAAGCTGGAATAGTTCTCCAAAACTCACTCTCTCTCATTGACAAAGCTAAGGGGACAAATCCGTGGTGAGGAAAATAATGGGCAGGAGCTCTATATTTATAAGGATTAAAATTCCTTGACCTACAAGGAATCTTAAGCCCATTCCAACTGGGTATTCAGAAAATTGGCAAGTCGAATACATCCTCCACTCAAGAGCCTAAATCCAAGAAGGAAGCCTAGTCCAACAGTCAATCAACATCTCCTATATGCCACCACGCTCCATGAAGAAGCCGGGGGGCATTTGTGGGAACCGAATTTTAGCAAAACCCTAGGTCAAATATTTCCTTCCATTTTGGGATTATTTGATTTGGGGATTCTTGCTTTGAATTAGGGATTTGATTCTCATTAAATCCCTAATTTATTTAAATCTCCTAAAATCAGTAAAATAATTCCTTTCCTAACAGGGAACAAGTCAGGGCAAAGCATCTCGATGTCTCCGTCTTCAATGGCATAGAAGGGAGCAATCCCATCTACGTAGTGTAGGTAGCCCAACTTGTATGCATCTATATGATCACTTCGGACTTGGATTTTTCAGCAGACTTGTGGTGGACGCGAAGTCTAGCCAGGATCTTGTCATAGCTGAGGGAGATGTCAGCATTCCTACGCTCAAGACGAAAGTATGCATCTTTTTCACTAGCCAAGTCAGCAACAGAAGAGCTAAGCTCAGAATCCTTCTCGGCAAGATGTTTTTGAGAAATTTAAACCACAGTGACAAAAGTGATCAAATTGAAACCAAAGGGACCTTAACCCTTCGTTTGGATGAAGGAATTGAAAATTACATAGAATTCTAAAATGACGTAATTTAGATTTCCACAATTTCAATTTCTGGCAATTGAAGATTTTAGTGTTTGAATTTATGTATGTTGAATTTTGTAAATGAAAGAATTTTATAAATGGTACTATGGGATTGTGAAATAACGCCTATTTTGGTGGAAATTAAACTCGAGAATTTGAAGCCCTAATTTTCACGACTTTTTCTGCTCGTCATTTAATAAATTCCGGGCTTAAGTTACCAAATAATGGAATTCTTAATTTCTCCTTTTAAATTTCCGAGTTATTTTCCGTCATTCAAACGAAGGATTAATGGTAAAAATGATAAACCATGTGGATCAAAAATGACTTTTAAATTTCTGGGATTGTTACGTATTGAGATTCATGAATGTGCATTATTTTGAATACATTAAGTACTTCCAAAATAAAATTAGATATCCTTGGAATGGGTACGTTACAAATATATAGAGGTACATTAAAATATACCTACAATATGGAAATGAGTATGATCTATATTTGTATCAATATAAGATCTTGGCCAGGGTATATCCGTGGCTTATTTGGAGCATTTCTAGTAGTAAATATACCGTCAATGATACAAAATATATTGACCGATCAATGCATTTATTTATTTTCTCAAGGACAATGCATGCACCTCTCGATTATCATTTCATCATAACATATTTTTGGAGACCAGGAATGTGAGTGTGCATAATGTAGTCTTCCCAATCAATGCATCTTGCATCAAAATTGAAAGCTTCTGCATCAACGAACCTCTCCCTTGTTATCCTTCGCAATTCCTCAGCATTGTTGTCATCAAAGCTGCATTTAAATCATATTAACTTCAGTGATAAAAACACATGTTTAATTAATAACCAAACTGGAGCTAGCATATACGTACATGCCCTTGAATAGCATATAAGGTTCATATAGCTCTACCAAGCGCATCATCAATTTGAGTTTCTGACTATAGTTAACATACAAATCTTGGAAAGATCCGCCAAATGCTTTGTTCACAAACTTTAAACCCTTCAAAGAAGAATTAAAGGTAATATTATGCATATAAATATATAAATATAATATGTAATTACTGTATAACATTACTATTAATGGTGGAAATTACAAACCTCCAAAGGTAGCATGAAGCGAATTTGCATATACATGCGAAAAGTAGCCATAGTCTTGAATATTTTACCCTTGCCAACCTTGACAGGCTTTCCATCCTTGTCAATCCATGGATTTTTTGTGAAGTATCGGAAGATAAAACTGTGAATATTAAGGAAATTGATAGGATTTCTCAAAGAGCTTCCCACATGGTAAATGGTGCTAGAAGATTTATTTGCATTAGCCACCATTGCTACAATCATTGAATGTACCACCATGTCAACAGGAATCTACATAATTTCAAAAATTGAATTGCTATGTATTAGTTCACAATTTAACTTAACTAGATAGTTAAAATCATTGTGTTCAAAAGAATAGTAAATACCATATCAAGAACTGACATAGGGTCCACAAGTAGACATGTCAGTTTTCCTTTACAATAACCAGCAATTACGCTGTCAATGGTTCTGTAACAACCAAGATTCAACGCATATGGCATTAAATTTTACACGACCAGAAATGTTGGAGTTGAGTTATATTTCCCAAAGAAATGTTTGCGAGCTTCATACCTGAAACCTTGAACCCAGCCTGGAAATGGCTCTTTGTAACTACTGGTGATCACGCTAGGACGTATAATGACAATGGGTAAATGATCTTTTGATTCGCCTAGAAATATTTCTCCCATCGCCTTTGTAAATACGTAGGTGTTTGGCCATCCATACAATTTAGCCCTATCATTTAAAGGATAAGTGAGACAAAAATGAAATTTATGTTGCTATAAAATTTCCAGATTTCTATGAACACTATTATCTTTCTTTCTTTTGATTGTAATCAAAATTTGTGGCTTAGAATTGTCTTTGTGCAGAGATCAATGCTCAAAAAAAACCTTTCAATGCCAATATCCTTCATTGTGGTGGTAATAACTTGTTCTGTCGCATCCTGTGCTTTTAGTTCATTCAGTTTCTCTTCCACTAATTTCATCTCTTGCACTTTGAAATCAAATTTAGTGATCTCCTTTTCCATCCCATCCATGCAAGATGAGTCCTCTAGTATAAGTCCTGCCCTTTCACCACATACATAAGCTGAAAAACATTCAACATATCAGTGAAGCAAATCAAAGGAAATGGAGGTCGGGAAAGAAAAAAATTGAGATGATAAATTATTATGAAACTCCACATTTAAAGTTTAGAAAATGGAAAGGCCATGGGAAAACAACATATGTGTGTGGTCCATTTCGGATATCGAATGCATGTAAAGATAATGTGGTAAGCCTAGCATTTTTCAATTTTACATCCTCTAAAAAGATTCTTAATTCGAACCAAGAAAAGAAAAACAAACACTAACCAGTTGACACGTGGAGCAGCATCTCTAGTTTGAGACATTTCTTTGCCAAGCTCAGTACGTGCTGAACTCCAAATGTATTGACGCTCAATGCAATATCATATCTGTAAACCAAATAGTATATACATGTAAATTCTAACTGCATTTTTATTTATTTATTGTTTATATACTTATATGCATATATAATAATTACCTTTCATCAAAGTTGGTGGTTCCTGCAGAATTAAGTATGATTTCAATTCCATTGCACATTTCTTCTCTCAACTTGATCTCTTTCACTCCCAGGTCATCAAAAGTTACGTCTCCTGGAACAGCCACAACTTTTTCTGCTATGAAAGAATCAAAATCTGTGCCCCATTTGTCTTTGAGAACCCTAAACAACTCCTTCCCTATTATCTGAATTTATATACATGAAAGTCATTATAGGATAAAATAAAATTACTTGGTCATTGTTATATACGTATTTATATATAAACCTGATCATGCATGCGGTCTGTGGCTGACTTGGTATCCGAAGCTCTTAACAGAAGATAAAGCCTTTTCACATCTGGTTGAACCCTTAGTATTTTCTCCACAAATACTGCATGTATGTGTAAATTAAGTTACTATGAGAGAGAGAGAGAGAGAGAGAGAGAGAGAGAGAGAGAGAGAGAGAGAGAGAGAGAGATGAAATGGTACCCATTCCAAGGAAGCCAGTGGCTCCAGTTACTAAGATGGTCTTGTTTTGAAGATATCCTAGTATGCTCTCCAACTCCATTGTGTAAAGCTAGAGGGAAAATGTCTAGGTTGTGTAGAAATATCAGTTCTCTTGGATTCAGAGTACTTATAGAAGGAAAATGTCTAGGTTTATGTTATCCTCTGAATTGACGTTAACCTACTTGCATTGCATTGCATGGGAAAATAGTTGGCAATTAAAATAAACTTAAATTAAAATAAAAGAAAAGAAAAGAAAATTTTGGAGGTGTACCAAACATACCCATTAAAGGAAGGGCTGCAACAAACATGGGTTAGGGGTGTTATTTAAGCTAGTCCAATCCAAGCCAATCTAAGGAGGTGCCAAACATAATCATGAAAGGAAAGTTTACCTACTTTTAGGCCTCAATTAATGTTTTTTTAAAATGCAAATTAGGTCTGAATTAGTGTCTTTTAGCCTCCGGTCCATGGCAACCTAACCATTCTTCATTTCTCAATTTCACCTAAAGGAGCTCTTATTTGGGGACTCATCAAAGCTATCTTAAGTAGTATTCTCCATTATAGATTGTAATTTATCTTATAGCCTGGAGGTTTCACCAGCAGTTCCTAACAACTATAGGTAGATAGTAGATAGAACAATGTGGTACGTCCAAATCCTCAGATATATGTTTTGTTTAACAATTTTCGTTTTTTCATAAGTATTTGTTATTCAATGAAGTTTGGTTTTCCTATGAACAAGACTAGACTAATGTAGATAGAGTCTGGCATTGAAAATAGTACACAGACCTGGTATCTTCTGCATTTATCTGTCACCTGCTAATCAACCCAACATTTGATCTTTGTTTCCAATGAGAGAGTATTCGTGACATAAAATGTTGACTTTCCTAAGGCTGCAATAGAGCTCAACATCATGTCCAATCCGAATATTTTATTATTTTGTTTCATTTGACTCACATACATTAAGTCTCGTATTTGTATTTGTATAAGACAATAAATTAGTAAAAATTCATATATTATATTAGCTGTTGTAAAAGTATTGGTGTGGAGCCCACTACTATTAAATACTGTTCATTTGGCGGCTTTGATAGAGTTTGTCTATCACGGGTGAATAGTGATGAATAGTGATTTTCTCAGCCTATAAATAAGAAGAGAAACGGAAAGAAGAAGAAGAAGAAGAAAAAAAAAGGAAAGAAAAGAGAGAAGAGAAAGCAGAGAGAAATTTTCCTAGAGAGAAACTTCAGTGAGCCACATATGTTGTAAACACTAAAGTTGTAGCCATATCATTTTATTTAGTGAAAAAGTTACTGCTGCTGCTCTCCGAGGACGTAGGCATAGCCGAACCTCGTTAAATGCTGTGTCTCATCTACTTTACGTACAGCTCAAAATACTGCACATATTCCAGGTTATTTTATAACACGTTATCAGCACGATAGTCTCTCATTTTATTTCTGAAATAACTCAACACTATGTGGTTATTTCTCTGTCTCCTCTCTGTCATATGTCTACTCTCACTTTACTACTACAACGACATGCAAACTTTCTTTTTTGTGTTCTCACAATTTCTATGTTGTTTAATCCGTCCTGTTATTTTATGGTGGTGTAATTTTTTACCCATCACATTGTAACACAAATTATTGTAATAAAATTGTGGTGTTGATATGAACCCACAAATAATTGTCTTTACTTTATTCATTCCGCAATTATTTAATGTATGGAGCAGAATTAGTGCCCATACAAGCACGTTTACTTTACCGCACATTTAAAGTATGGTGCGGGATTAACGTCCATACAGCAATTTAATTTATGAATTTACTTTACCGCACATTTAAAGTATGGTGCGGGATTAACGTCCATACAAGTAATTTATTTAAACGGTAAATTTATTTTATGGATTAATTGTGCTGTATGATGAGTTTTTACAGTATACAGATCAGGACCAGAAGTTCCTTGATCCTCATCATACAATTACATCAGGACTTGAAGATCCTTGATGATGATATTGATATGAGAGCTGGCAGTCTCTCCGGTACTATATTTGTAAACATGTGATCGGACTTAAGGGTCCTTGATCCCTGACATGTGAATAAGGACCTAGAGTTCCTTAATGATGTAACAGTACCGTATTGGTTCATAAGTGCCGTACACATGGATGACAACTGTACTGGCAGATGTACTGTACACATGAATAGATACGTATTCATGACTTGATGAACAGTACTATTCACATGAATAGTGACGTATGCATAAATATTAACCATTTTGGGTAAACCGTCACTATATACAAAAGGGAACCTGCAGTTCCTTAAACTCATGGATGAGCAATTAAATGAGATGCCAGAAGTTCCTCAAAAATATGGACAATTATGTAAGGGCCTAAAGTCCAGAAATATGTATAGAAAATTGTACAAATGTTCATACCATGAAGAATATGTGATTTTGGCCCGAAGTTCAAAATCTAAGGGGATTGAATATCCATACCATGAGAATATGTGATTTTGGCCTGAAGTTCAAAATCTGACAAGTGTTGGGAACCTAACGTTCCAATTGTTAAAAGGACAACGCTTGAGGTATAATTGCAAATTGTGGTACACCACATATATCTTTGGCACAAGAGAATGATGAACTTAATAAAGTTCGATTATGTTATAATCGACACCTCAAATTGTGGTACACCACATATTTCTTTGGCATAAGAGAATGATGAATTTAATAAAGTTCGATTTTGTTATAATCGACACCTCAAGGAAGAAATATATTTTGTGAATCCGGTTGTTAAGAATACACCGTGAAATGGATAACATCAGTATAAACTTCAAATGATGAATTGAGGCTCCCCACATATTTTGTTATATCTGGGCCGGAAGCCCATGGATCC
This sequence comes from Prunus dulcis, assembly GCF_902201215.1. Taxonomy (NCBI): domain Eukaryota; kingdom Viridiplantae; phylum Streptophyta; class Magnoliopsida; order Rosales; family Rosaceae; genus Prunus; species Prunus dulcis. Next base: position 9,840,722 of record NC_047655.1, on the reverse strand, counting down.
AAATATATGAGAGATCCTAAAACTTGAAGTTGTGGGTATATAGTAGTTAATGCTCTTCACTACTATATTGTGATATTAGCGTGGCTTTTACTCAATTCATATTTCATGTCCATTTGAAAATGGCGAATAAATTATGAGTTTGGGTTTAACCCAGACCAAAAATTATGGGCTCACATGCATGGAAATATGAGAGATTTGATGTGGTTATTTGAACCTATAAGGCA
>NC_047655.1:9813142-9840398 GCF_902201215.1 Prunus dulcis | reverse complement strand
GGCTATTTATGGACAGTTTGCTGGATTAGTACATCAAAGGTTAATTCCTTTATGTTATATGATACTCAGGGGGAGTATTTTTGGACAGGTTGGGTGGTATATTTTTGTAATCTCATTGTGCGGATCTTTTTGCTTGGGTAGTCTGTGCAACTTGATAGGAGGAGTTTTCTTGTATTGTTTTGAGCAAATGCTGTTTTGCTTTGTAATCAAACCGTGTCATGTGCATATTGTTCAAATCTGATTATGTGACTTGTGTTTAATTCACTTGATTACTGTTTCTCTATATTTGCCTTTTTGCTCTTTCCTTATCAACAAGGGGGAGAACACTCTCAACCCCATATTGCATATATTGCATATTGCTTCAAATTTCTGTGATATAATATGCTTGTCTTGTGCCTGGGAGTTTGGTTGTTGTTTTGCAGGTACTTCATTTCATCATCTCCATAGGTTTGGTTTTGGGTTGAGTGTTGTTAGAGAGTGTGTTGTCAAGGAAAGCCAAAAAGGGGGAGATTGTTAATGTATGCATTTTGGGTTTTTCTTTTGGCTTCCCTTGACAACTTTGTAATAGGATTTCTATTGTTATTTATCAAGCTCAAGTTTAGATTGAGAATAGCTTCTCTAGGTGTTCTTAACTAACAACTATCATATGGAGGTTCATGCAAATTGACAAAGGTAAATTGTGCATTGCATAACATTGCATTAAACTGTTTTCATAAAATGATGACTAGTCATCTGTTTCTTGGATGACTAGTCATCTTTGCTCGCCAGCTTGATAACCAACTTTTTTGTCCTATTCCTTTTTCTCTCTCTCTGCTGCCACATGGGATTCTGACCTAGGGAACTTTTGTGTGTAAATACCAAAGAATTCTTCTTTGGGCAGCCGTCACTTTTGGGGGAGAAGTTTTGGAAAGTTTCATAGCAAACTTTTGCTTCTTCTTCCTCAAGAGTAACCTTCATATTTTTCATCTTTGAGTTTTCCAAATTGTTTCTTTTTGAAAACTGCATTTGAAATATGAAAACTTCATCTTGCTAGATCAAACACTCTATCATATACATCTAGGTCAGATTCAAGATTGATTTCTTCAAGAGTATGGTTTCTTGAAGAAATTGGTCATTTTCTCCATGAATCCAAATTTCATTTTGTATGAGTTAGAGCTTGCAAGCTAGTGCCATGGGATGAATGAGCTGGAGAAGGAGCTGCCATTGCCATGAAGAACTGAGCTTCAAGCTTTGCTAAGTTGGAGAAGAAGATTGCACAAAGGAGGTATTGCTCATCTTCCTAAATAGATCTAGGTTTTGCTTGAGCTTGCTTGTGTTCCTTTGTAAGAATCTTTTTCTACTTAGTGGATTGCCTGGTCGGTTGATGACCCCCAGTTTTTCCCAATGGTGGGTTTCTGGGTGAACAATTTCTGGTTTTCATCTCTGTAAATTTTCTGGGTTTCTGTTCTTGATAGTTGACTAGTCATCTGGGTTTGTGCGGTTGACTAGTCATCTGGGTTTGTGCAGTTGACTAGTCATCTGGGTGTAGTTGACTAGTCATCTGGGTTTGTGCGGTTGACTAGTCATCTGGGTTTGTGCAGTTGACTAGTCATCTGGGTTTGTGCGGTTGACTAGTCATCTTTTTCAGCTGTTTGGTGTTTGCTTGATTATGTTGTCTTCACACACTTTCACCATAGTTGTTGCTAGCACAGGGGATGCCTAGATTGACGGGTCCTTCTGAGTGCCTAGGTTGTCACTAGTAATTCTCTAGGCTTGCAGGTACATCTTGGTATGCTCTGTGTATGTTATTGTTTGGTATAATTCATATCTGACAGTTGACTAGTCATAAGAGTATTTGGTCAAGGTCTAGAGTGTGTGAAGTTTGTTGCGTTCTTGGTTGAATATCTTTTAAATTTACCCCTCGTCACCTAAGTACCATTTTCAAATGTGACAAACTATCAAACGCCAGAAAGAGCAGTGATAGGTGAGGGTCCTTAGACATCAAAGTGAATTAATTTAAATAGAGTAGTACATTTGCTTGTACTCAATGGATAGGGAGCACGGTAACTCTTGGCTGAAATACAAGTGTCACATTTGAAGTCGGAGTCTTCGAAACCTAAGAATAAATCTGGTATAATATGCTTCATATAACTAAAGGATGGATTTCCAAAACGACTGTGCCACAACCAAATTTGTCTTTGTTTGCTATTAGAGGAATGTGTCACACTATTAGCCATGCATGTACTGAAGTTATCTACATAATATAGCCCCTTTCTTTTAGTACCATGACTAATAATCTCCTTAGTGTGAATATCTTGAAGCAAACAAAAAGTCGGATAGATTAGTACACAACGATTCAATTGTTCAATAAGCTGACCAACTGACATAAACTTATTAGATAGAGATGGAACAAGTAAAGTATTAGGCAATGACATAGAGGATGAGAGAGCAATAGTGCCAGTCCCTGTCACAGGATAAGTAACTCCATTAGAAATACTAGTTCGTCTGGGTTAGGTGGTACTCAGAAAATCATCAGGATCAAACGCCATATGATCGGTTGCATCGGAGTCAATGATCCATCCCATGGAATCACTCATATTCGAAGTATGGAATACATAACTAGAACCACTCCTTGCAGCTTTATGTCATCTTCGATCTTTAAGTGCATCCCACCAATCGGGGTTTCCATTCAATTTAAAATAAGTATCACGAGTGTGTCTCGGATCGCCGCAGTATGTGCAATTTATTCCATATGTCTAGATCTTTGTTCGGGAAGTCATAATATGTGCAGTGGAAGATTCTTATGGTATACTATAGGTAAATATCTGAGTTTGAATCTGAGTCAGGATCTGACTCGAGATCTGGGTTGGAGTATGATTCTCGGTCTGGGTCAGGATCTGAGTCTTGGCCAGTATCAGCGTCTGAATTGGGGTCGGGATCTGGGTCTGAGTCTGATTCGGGGTTTTTTTGAATAACTGGGTCATTCTTGACATAAATTCTTCTAAGATCGAGGTTGGGGTCGTGGTCGAGACCTGGTTCTATATCTTTAAAAACTGAGTCATTTGGGTCGTCAATCGTTCAAGGTTCTTAGTGGGGGTATGATTCTAGATCTTCAAAAATTAGGTCATCTGGGTCTTCAATTCTTCTAGTTTCTGGGTCTGGTGGTAGAGGAATCAGTGGTGCTACCTCCATGAGGGATGATCGGATCTTGATCCCTCATGGCAGCGTCGACATGTGGTTGGCTAGGGTTTAGTAGCAATTCCAAGATCGCTACTCTGTTACCATGCTAAAATATGAAAAACTATGAGAGAATATTGTTTGTGGGAATTTTGTGTATTCTTCTCCTCATAGGAGGTCATATTTATAGTACAATAAAACTTTGAAGGCCTAAGAAAATAATAATTCCTAATTCTATTTGTGGTAGGAAATCAGAAATAAAAGGGAAACCAATTACAAGTAATATAAGATTTCTTTGTGTGTAAGGAAAGTCACAAGTCACGCCAACACAATCAACTTTGGCGTCCTTTACCATACGAATTTAGTATCATTCCACTGATGAATTTGGCGTCCTATACCATATGAATTTAGGTATCATTCCACTGACGAATTCGATGAGTCAATTCCTGACTCTTTTTTTTCAATATCTAATTTTTTTTTCTTCAAGTTGCTAATTCTTCTGTCAATGTCATCATTAAAATTGAACAACAAAATTCAAACATTGCATTATAGAGACGATGAATTTAACAGAGAGGTGTAGAAAAGACTTCTTCCCATACAAACCACCTTACCTTAGAAAGAAAAGTGAAAGAGAGGTCTCAACCACAAAAACTTGTCGATCGCTGGATATATTGTGGAAAACGGAAACAGTGCATGTAGAATAATAGCTATAAATAAAGCCATCAAATACACGATTGTGTAGGAACAAAAATATATACAATGACATATTTATTATGCTGTGTAGCTTTCCTTATCTCGCTGTTCTCATCACCAAACATTGCTTTTGCTTCTCCTCTTGAAGCAGAGGCTCTTCTCAAATGGAAAGCTAGCTTCCAAAATCAAACCAAGAATAATCTGACCTCTTGGGCTTACCATCCAAAAGCAAATACAATGCCATGCAACGTTTGGACTGGAATTTCATGCAACACTGCTGGAAGTGTCAACAGGATAAACCTCACCAATTCTGGGATACAAGGTACGCTATATGAATTTCCATTCCCGTCCCTCCCTAATCTCGAATATATTGACCTCAGCTTGAACCAACTCTTTGGTGCCATCCCATCTCAGATCAGTTCCCTCTCCAAACTCATCTATTTTGACCTTTCTTATAATCAGTTTTCTGGGAAAATCCCACCAGAAATTGGTCTTCTCAATAATCTTCAAGTCCTGCACCTAATTGGGAACCAATTAAATGGTTCAATCCCTCGAGAAATTGGTCAGCTTAAGTTTCTTAATGAGCTTGCTCTGCAAATAAACAGTCTAGAAGGTCCAATTCCGGCTTCTCTTGGTAACCTATCCAATTTAGCTGTACTGTACATGCAGGACAACTATTTAACAGGTTCCATTCCTTCAGATTTTGGAAATTTAAAAAACCTAACCATGATGTACTTGTTCACCAATCAACTTTCTGGTTCTATCCCTTCAGAATTAGGAAATTTGAAGTCTCTAGTGGAATTATGCATTAATGACAACAGTCTATCTGGTTCAATCCCGACATCTTTAGGTGATCTGACAAACCTTACCGTTCTCTATCTCTTTGAAAATAAGCTTTCCGGCGTAATTCCAAAAGACATAGGGAACTTGATATCTATTGTGGAACTAGTGTTGAGCCAGAATCAACTCAATGGTTCCATCCCCACTTCACTTGGTGACTTGAGCAACCTAGAAAAGTTATACCTCCGTGATAACCAACTTTCTGGCTCCATCCCCCAAGAGATGGAGAATCTTATGAAGTTGACTGTACTGCAGTTGGACACTAACAACTTTTCTGGTTATTTGCCCCAAAATATTTGCCGACGTGGATCACTACAAATCTTTACGGCATACAACAACCATTTCATAGGTCCAATCCCCAAAAGCTTGAAAACTTGCAAGAGCTTAGTCAGAGTTAGTCTTCAAGGGAACCAACTGACAGACAATATATCTGAAGACTTTGGTGCCTATCCAAATCTTCGATTTGTTGACCTAAGCGACAATAACTTGCATGGCGAAATCTCACACCTCTGGGGACAGTGTCCGCAGTTAGCATCACTGAAAATCGCAATGAACAAGCTTACTGGTAGCATACCACCTGAGCTTAGCCATGCAACCCAAATTCATGAACTGGATCTTTCTTCCAATAGTTTAGTAGGGGTGATTCCAAAGGACTTTGGGAGATTGACTTCTTTGGTGGAATTGAAGTTGGACTGCAATCAACTTTGGGGTCCCATACCCTCAGAATTTGGATCATTGACTGATATTGAATATCTTGACTTGTCCACCAACAAATTCAATGAGTCAATTCCAAGCATTTTTGGCGACTTGCTTAACTTATACTACTTGAATTTGAGCAATAACAAGTTCAGCCAAGAAATTCCATTTCAGTTGGGGAAGTTAGTTCATATTTCCCAACTTGATTTAAGTCACAACTCACTCGAGGGTAAGATACCATCAGAAATGAGCAGTATGCAAAGTTTGGAGAAGTTGAATCTTTCCCACAATAATCTTACCGGTCTCATTCCAACAACTTTTGATGGAATGCATGGGCTGAATGACATCGACATATCCTACAATCAGCTGCAGGGTACAATCCCCAACAACAAAGCATTTCAAAATGCTCGAATGGAAGGGAATAACGGATTGTGTGGCAATGTTGGAGGACTAAAACCCTGCAATCATTCTGTGGAACATAAGCGAACCTCAAAAAAGGCGTTCTTAATCATTTTCCCTATCTTGGGAGTACTTTTACTTGCTTTCCTGGCATTTGGTTTGATTGATAGAAGAAGAAGAAGTAGAAAAAAGAAATCACAGGAAATAGAACAGGGCAATATGCATGAAAGCTTTTTCTCAATAATTAATTTTGACGGAAGAAAAATGTATGGAGAAATCATGAAAGCAACCAATGGTTTTGATGCCNATTTACTTACTCAACTATGGAATCTTTGATGGCTACATCCTCCACTCACTCTGAAAGATTTCCCTCCAAAAGGATAGTCATAAAGATATCAGGGGGAGCATCCAGAAGTATGCTACACTGATTACTGTAATCTTCTTCCTTCCATTAGTTTTCTACTTCATTGGGTTTCCTCCAAGCAAAACTAATTAAGCAATAAACATATTATTTGTGGTCTCCAAGGGGGAATGTTGTAAAGAATAAACATGTGGAGCCCACTTACTGTTGGTTCCCTTCACCTAAGTACCAATTTCAGAATGGCTAGACATTTGCCTATAGAAGGCTTCCCTCTTTTGCAAGTGCTAGACACACAAACCCATCAGAGAATGAAGAGAGAGCCCAGGCGGAGAGGAGAGAAAGGAAGAGAAGAAAGAAGAGATGGAAAGAAAGGGAGAGTGAGAGGAGAGGAAAAAGATAGTAGAGAGAAATTCTCCAAGAGAGAAAAATCAGTGAGACACATATATTGTAAACACTAAAGTTGTAGCCTATTATTTTATATAGTGGAAAAGTTACTGCTGCTGCTCTCCAAGGATGTAGGCATGGCTGAACCTTATTAAATGTTGTGTCTCATCTACTTTACGTGCAGCTCAATATTGTAGCATATCCCGTTTATTTTACAACATTCAACCATTTATTTTCTTAAGATGGTGTTGGATGGAGGTTGTCCATGACTTTGTTGGATTGGAGGGAGGGAGATACATATATATATATATATATCATTCCTTGATTGATGGTGGGTTTTAATGGGCTTGACTTGAGAAGGAAGGGAGATATATGAATGGGAAGAGTTGGTTGTAGTGGTGGGGAAGTGGGTGTGGGGTTTGGGTGCGCCAGTTAAGTCTCCTTGTAACAGTTTTTTTGGTGCAATATGAATGATCCCAGAAAGAAATCTAAAAAATGAACAGCTTCAATCATTGTATTACTGTTCAGAAATAGAATGTGTCTCTACTGCATTTTTTTTTTTCTTCGCCCATTATATAATATAATGTGTATAAATTGGCACACCGCGGGAAGAAAAAGTGAGAGATTAGCAACAATGTTTGATACAAGTAGGGGACATCATTATCCTATGATTAAAAACTTAGCATTTGTCGATGGGTCACTTTTAAATAAGTGCCTGAACTACACGAATATATCATATAAGGTCAAGAAATAAAAAAATTATATCATGGGCTTGAGTGACTCTGAGTCTTAAAGATTTTCTTGGTGTGCTTTTTGAATATACGTGGTCCATAATTTTTGTTTTTCTGCATACACGTTTTGAAGTAAACAAAAGGTAACAAGACATAAGAAAACAACAAGGAGGGGTTGCAAAAACAAAAAAACAAAAATAAAAAGTTGGGTGGGTTAGCAGGTGATAGATAAAATGTAGGCGTTAACTTTAAATGATCAAAGACAGAAGATCAATGTAAATTCACACGGCATGCCCCCCCACCCATGTGAAGCAAACCCTTTTTCTTCATGTCTTCATTGAACATCAGAGCCATATATAGGTGATTAAATTTAGGAGTGACGGTTGGATCACTAAAGTACAATATATATTTATGAATGAATTTCTACATCTATTTTTACAAAGCTCTTATGATTTTTAAGATAATTACATACATACATATAGTTGATATGAATTTAGTCGAATTGGCTAAAGCAGATGTACTTCCCGCGAGGCTATAAGTAAAGTTATATTACAACAAAATTAGGGTTAATTACATTTTTAGTTATTGGGGTTTGGCTTGAAATCAAATTTGGTCATCGTGAATCACAAGGTGTGGTGTGGTTGGCAAACTACTACCTCCAGTTAGCGAATTATCTGGTGCCTCAATGGCAAGGGTTCGAAACTCGTTAGAAGCACTTTGTGGCCGAGGACAAGCTGAACCCCCGAGCGGGGATTGATCTCACCCTTTAAGTGTAGGGGCACCTCATGATATTTACAAAAAAAAATTGGTCATTGTGATTTCAATTTTCCGAATTTCGTCATCATACTTGTTAACAATTTAAGTTACATGCCTTTCGACCAAAAAAGTTACATGCCTTAATTCTGTCAGTTAAATGTACGTGCTACTTGTGTGAAGGGGTGGTATTGTACTTTTACTACAACCCAACCTAAAAAATATATTAAAAGATTAAAACAACAATTATATCCCATTTTGGTCCCTGGATGTGTTTTTACCCAAAAAAACCCAGCAATCTCGTGGTAATTTGCTAGCAGCTAGCTTGTAGGGGTAATCATTTTTGCCTCGATCTGTCATATTTCAACAAAATCACACTATTGAAATAATTTGGATTGGATTGAATATTTCTGGAAATTTCAATTCTAGTCTAATGAAATATTTGCTTTGCCCAAGGTTAGCATACTGCAAGCGAAATTGTGGTTTCTGTTCAGAAAGACAAATTTTTCTACAAGAAAGCTGAAAAGGTTGGGTTGGGATATTATCCAGATGCGTCCACTCTTCAAAAGTTCTGGAAACTTTGTGTGCAACAACTGTCAAGCGGTGATTGAGTGGGAACAATTAGGTGAAATGTTGGCTCTTTGTTTTCTTTTTCTAATTATTGTGCTGACAATAAAGCCCTTGCTCAATAACATTAGACTGAATTTGTTAACTACTATAAATGCAGCGATGAAATTGAGAAAATTGAAATCACAATGATCAAATTTGATTTCGAGCCAAATTCTAATGACAAAAAACGTAATTAACCCAAAAAATTACATATGTGATTAAATCAGGTGACAATTGGCTTGCCAATAAAATAAATTTCAATTTTAAAATGAAAACTTTAGAAAAAAAGAAGTCGGAGACCACGGGACCACTCCTTTTTCTCTACTGTCATCTTTATTGTTATGAATCCCCACCAACTTGTCAGTATAAAATTTCAAAGTTCTTCATGAATTTTCCTTCTATAAGTACTCTGAATCCAAGAGAACTGATATCTCTACTCAGCCTAGACATTTTCCTTCTATAAGTACTCTGAATCCAAGAGAACAGATATCTCTACTCAACCTAGACATTTTCGCTCTAGCTTTACACAATGGAGTTGGAGAGCATACTAGGATATCTTCAAAACAAGACCATCTTAGTAACTGGAGCCACTGGCTTCCTTGGAATGGGTACCATTTCATCTCTCTCTCTCTCTCTCTCTCTCTCTCTCTCTCTCATAGTAACTTAATTTACACATACATGCAGTATTTGTGGAGAAAATACTAAGGGTTCAACCAGATGTGAAAAGGCTTTATCTTCTGTTAAGAGCTTCGGATACCAAGTCAGCCACAGACCGCATGCATGATCAGGTTTATATATAAATACGTATATAACAATGACCAAGTAATTTTATTTTATCCTATAATGACTTTCATGTATATAAATTCAGATAATAGGGAAGGAGTTGTTTAGGGTTCTCAAAGACAAATGGGGCACAGATTTTGATTCTTTCATAGCAGAAAAAGTTGTGGCTGTTCCAGGAGACGTAACTTTTGATGACCTGGGAGTGAAAGAGATCAAGTTGAGAGAAGAAATGTGCAATGGAATTGAAATCATACTTAATTCTGCAGGAACCACCAACTTTGATGAAAGGTAATTATTATATATGCATATAAGTATATAAACAATAAATAAATAAAAATGCAGTTAGAATTTACATGTATATACTATTTGGTTTACAGATATGATATTGCATTGAGCGTCAATACATTTGGAGTTCAGCACGTACTGAGCTTGGCAAAGAAATGTCTCAAACTAGAGATGCTGCTCCACGTGTCAACTGGTTAGTGTTTGTTTTTCTTTTCTTGGTTCGAATTAAGAATCTTTTCAGAGGATGTAAAATTGAAAAATGCTAGGCTTACCACATTATCTTTACATGCATTCGATATCCGAAATGGACCACACGCATATGTTGTTTTCCCATGGCCTTTCCATTTTCTAAACTTTAAATGTGGAGTTTCATAATAATTTATCATCTCAATTTTTTTCTTTCCCGACCTCCATTTCCTTTGATTTGCTTCACTGATATGTTGAATGTTTTTCAGCTTATGTATGTGGTGAAAGGGCAGGACTTATACTAGAGGACTCATCTTGCATGGATGAGATGGAAAAGGAGATCACTAAATTTGATTTCAAAGTGCAAGAGATGAAATTAGTGGAAGAGAAACTGAATGAACTAAAAGCACAGGATGCGACAGAACAAGTTATTACCACCACAATGAAGGATATTGGCATTGAAAGGTTTTTTTGAGCATTGATCTCTGCACAAAGACAATTCTAAGCCACAAATTTTGATTACAATCAAAAGAAAGAAAGATAATAGTGTTCATAGAAATCTGGAAATTTTATAGCAACATAAATTTCATTTTTGTCTCACTTATCCTTTAAATGATAGGGCTAAATTGTATGGATGGCCAAACACCTACGTATTTACAAAGGCGATGGGAGAAATATTTCTAGGCGAATCAAAAGATCATTTACCCATTGTCATTATACGTCCTAGCGTGATCACCAGTAGTTACAAAGAGCCATTTCCAGGCTGGGTTCAAGGTTTCAGGTATGAAGCTCGCAAACATTTCTTTGGGAAATATAACTCAACTCCAACATTTCTGGTCGTGTAAAATTTAATGCCATATGCGTTGAATCTTGGTTGTTACAGAACCATTGACAGCGTAATTGCTGGTTATTGTAAAGGAAAACTGACATGTCTACTTGTGGACCCTATGTCAGTTCTTGATATGGTATTTACTATTCTTTTGAACACAATGATTTTAACTATCTAGTTAAGTTAAATTGTGAACTAATACATAGCAATTCAATTTTTGAAATTATGTAGATTCCTGTTGACATGGTGGTACATTCAATGATTGTAGCAATGGTGGCTAATGCAAATAAATCTTCTAGCACCATTTACCATGTGGGAAGCTCTTTGAGAAATCCTATCAATTTCCTTAATATTCACAGTTTTATCTTCCGATACTTCACAAAAAATCCATGGATTGACAAGGATGGAAAGCCTGTCAAGGTTGGCAAGGGTAAAATATTCAAGACTATGGCTACTTTTCGCATGTATATGCAAATTCGCTTCATGCTACCTTTGGAGGTTTGTAATTTCCACCATTAATAGTAATGTTATACAGTAATTACATATTATATTTATATATTTATATGCATAATATTACCTTTAATTCTTCTTTGAAGGGTTTAAAGTTTGTGAACAAAGCATTTGGCGGATCTTTCCAAGATTTGTATGTTAACTATAGTCAGAAACTCAAATTGATGATGCGCTTGGTAGAGCTATATGAACCTTATATGCTATTCAAGGGCATGTACGTATATGCTAGCTCCAGTTTGGTTATTAATTAAACATGTGTTTTTATCACTGAAGTTAATATGATTTAAATGCAGCTTTGATGACAACAATGCTGAGGAATTGCGAAGGATAACAAGGGAGAGGTTCGTTGATGAGGAAGCTTTCAATTTTGATGTAAGATGCATTGATTGGGAAGACTACATTATGCACACTCACATTCCTGGTCTCCAGAAACATGTTATGATGAAACGATAATCGAGAGGTGTATGCATTGTCTTTGAGAAAATAAATAAATGCATTGATCCATCGATATATTTTATATCATTGACGATATATTCACTACTAGATCATGTTTAGAAAGCTCCAAATAAGCCACAGATACACCGTGGCCAATCTTATATTGATACAAATATAGATCATGTACTCATTTCTATATTGTAGGTATATTTTAATGTACCTATATTATATATATATATATATATTTGTACTATTCATTTGATATATAATTGTGTTTGGAACTACTTACGTATTCAAAATAATGTATATTGTTGAAATCTCAATACGTTCACAATCTCCTTCATTAGATTTAATAAAAACATTGGGAAATTCACTATCCAAATCAATCTCCTTAATTAGAGTAATTTTTCTACAATTAAGAAAACTAACATACTTCTTTGGCAAAAAGTCATTTGGGTCTCTATTTATCACTTTTACCACTAAGGTCCATGTGGTTTCAATTTTTTGAAGCAATTCAAGGACTTCAATTTCTATCAAATTTTTTAAACTTTCGTTACTTGATGCTGGTTCCCGACATTCTTGTTTCTGATAGATAAGTTGGGAATTTAATGATAAAACATGCAGGAACTGGGATGCTTTCCTGTTTGTTAGGGGTTGTCATATTAGTGGTAGATTCATAGATTTACTATACTTGTAAATGTATAACAGGGTTTATGTGATTTTCGTAGTACTTTTCATTACCCCAAAATGACTGACTCACATCAGGTGTAACGATGACAAGTAGCTTCCTAAACATTTGGTTTATGCCAACGGGTCTAGCCAAGTTCATTTACAAAGATGATTGTGTAGAAAAGAAAATGTCATTTTCAATTCACATAGAATATTACTGGACTGCAGCAGTTGACCGGTAATTTTGATTTGGAACTACTCTTAAGGTGCACAGAGATGAGTCTAGATCACAATCCCATCTTTCTTCAATTTTCTACTCTTCCATGGAACTGCCTGCTTCAAGCCCTGGTAAATTGTTGTCTGCAAATCAAAGTAATTTTACATCAAATACATAAAAACAAAAATAAAAAAAACTTAAAAATTACCAAATGAAATTCTAAAAACTTAAAGACTTTTCCCAAGTACAAAGCCTTGGCACCAACCTGCCAATATAACATGTTCTCTCACCCTCATTCCCTTTCCCAGCCTACCCTACACAACCCAATTTATGTTGTTGTACTTAGAGACCTGCTGAGTTCGGTACACTTTGATGTATGGGACCTCTAATGGCTTTGGACCAGTTTCTCAAAAACTAACTAGAGTTCATTTCTTCTCCATCAAATTTATAATGTCATGTGATAACAGGTAGAGGAAAGTGCAAGCCAGAATGTGAGGCAACTAAAACTAAACCAAATGATTAGATAAAAGAAATGAAAGAAAGAAATATTTACCCGAAGTCATAACATTAATTAGACCTCTTTTATTGTCCCAAGTAACTTCCTAAACTCCCAAGGATGNNACCCTTTCCTAGGTACAGCAAAGTTCATAATTATTTGAAGCTTCTAGACCTCTAGACTTATATGACTCCTTTTCTTGAAACTCTCTGAAGCATTTATTCATTCATGTGAGCTGGGTATTACTTGAACTCCCAGCTTGGGCTGCTGCACTACTACAAAAAAACGAAATAGACGACGGTAATCCACCGTCGTTGTGATGCTTTGAAAACCGTCGTTAAATCGACCGCCATTTTTTGGAGTATCAAACTACGACGGCTTTTTTCCATCGCTGTTTATTCGTAAAGACGACGGTTTTTACTAAAAACCGTCGTTGTTTTGATGTAAAGACGACGGTCTTTTGTTAAAAACCGTCATTGTTTACGGGTAAAGCCGATGGTTTATAAAAAAACCGTCGTTATTTATGGGTAAAGACGACAGTATTTTCTTAAAACCGTAAATATGAGTAAAGATGTCGGTATTTTGTTAAAAACGTCATTCATTGTATATAAAGATGACAGTATTATGTTAAAAAGGGTCATTGATTATATGTACTAACAACGGTTTTTCTATGTTTTATTATCTTTAAATATGTCGTCTAATAAGTTCCCAACCTATTACATTTTAGTTTTCTGTTTCCCAAGTTACACAACTATTTTAATTACAAAACCAATTATAATGCTTTATTAACGAATATATACACGCAAAAATTATTTCTTTCGTAAAACTTGAAGATTCAATAGTTATTACATAGTCAACCAATCTTTATTCTATTACATACATACTTCCTACCTATAATTAGAAATAATGGAGCGCTCCAATCTTGATTCCTACTATATCCATACAAAATACCATATTCGTAGCATTAAACTATAATTATAAATAGAGCTACATATGATTGCTAATAATTGCTGCCCATTCGATCCGAATTTCATCAATTTGTTCTTGTGTGTATGAGTTAACTTTGCCTTCTTGCACTGCAAAACCAAAATTAGATTGAAATTTATACACACATGTCAACCAATACCAACGAAATCAAGGATCTTACTAAAACAGAAATCTTGAAGGCAAGTTATAATTTCAAAAGTGTATGTGCGAATTTGATATGTAACAATTTATAACCATAACCTAAATAAACTTACTGTAGAATAAATAGGGACCATAGCTTTCTAACCTTTAAGAGTCTTTTGTCATCCAATAGTTGGGTTATGATATAAATAACAACAGCTGCCAGTGATATTGTCATTCAAACTAGTGATTCATGTGAAAACGAGAGTGAATTGTCACTATACTTAAAAACAATCATATACAAGCAACCAAAAAGATACATCATATGCCATGTACTCATCCCTGCATATTATATTCCGAAGATCTGTTTCTGTATCTTTGCAGTCCAAAGCCAAATCAATTGCCAAGAAGATCTATGGAAGTTTAAAAATAAATAAAAAGAAAGAGGATTTTGAGCAAACAACCAAAAGATGGATGGTGGCCATATATATATTTTCCATATAAAACCAAAGGGTCGTACCTTACTACTCAGAAGAAACATGGGTCCTTGAACTAATCTTAGACTCCTTATGTTGCAAGGAATACAGAGCAAATCCATCTCCCTGCAAATCCATCATTCCACACTCGAGGCATACCAACCATAGGACAAAAAAAAAACTGGAGTAACACAAGAATATGATATAGATTTTTCTTCTCATTGGCAAGTAGCAAGCCCCAGCAGATAACCTCTTACTAATCCTCCTCTCACATATTTTTTGCTATCTTGTTTCAACATTAGATGTAAACAAGAGCAACTACCTTCTAATTACTTCAATTTATAATCTCTATATACTACATTTATAATCTCAGTTTATTTAAATGGAGCAAAGTAAATCCAGCAAAATCAGTAATTGATCTTACCTTCGAAACTCCTCATTGAAGAAACGTCAAACACATGAAAGGCTGAAGCATAAACCAAAAGACATATTAAGAAACAAAAATCAAAGCCAAAAATCGCAGCAGCTTCCTTTCGCAAAGAAGCTAATGATATCATCCAGGAAATTGACATATAATTCCCTTGCATCAAAACTTACAAATAATCATTCACCAGAAATAAATTTGAAGACATAAAAAGAGGAAAAGAAAGTTAGAGAGAGAGGAAGAAACAGAGGAAAAGATATATGAAGAATCCCCAAAAATATCCATAAGATCTAAATCCAATTAAACAACAAAGCCATATACAAATTTAACACTTTTCCTTCGTTTTCCCAGCATCCAGACAAACCAAAACAACATAGGACAACAACAGATTACTACCAGAATTCACTCAATTTATATTATCTTACTTTTCCCAATACCTAAAGAGACCCAAATAAGTAAGATCTGGACCAAAAATTGTTGATGTCTAAGCCCTTTGAGCTGAATGCCTTGGAGCTGAATGCCTTGGAGCAGAAGTTACTCAGACAGTCTGTGTTACAGTCTATGAACTTTAGTTTCTTTTAAATTTTTCTTTTCTATCTTAATGTAATTTGAGCCCTTGGATCATAGTCCAAGTGATCTCTTAGCTAGTCTAGGATCTAAGCATTAGATTATGACAAATGGATTCATCTCATAGGATGCTAGAATCAAAGGCTAGGATTGAATAAGCTTTGTAAATCTGTTAGAGAATTAGATTCTCTCTCACACACACTTACATACATGTAGAGTGTAATACAATTGAAATCAATTCAAGTTATCAGAGCAGCAACGTTCTCTCTCTCACATTTTCTCTGTGATTTCTCTCTTCTTCCCAAACCACCTTACAAAACTGCAAAATACAATGAACTCTAACAAAAATCACCAAAAACACAGAAGGAAAAAAAACCCAAACACAAGCATCTAAAATAAAATTATACCTGAGCTTAGCTTGAGTCTGGTAGATACCTTAGTCATGGTGGCGAAGTTGAGGTTCTGAAGGTGATGCGAGATAACCCAATGTAAAGATTGAAATTATAAACTTGAAGCGCGGCGACCTGTGCTGTCAAACCAGTCACCTGACTGTTTAACTGCGCTGATGAACGGGGTCTAGGTTCCTTCTGCCGGGCATTCCCCATCCCTCGACAATATGTCCCCGGCCTCCTCCCGAGAGTCTGATCCAACGTCTTCGTCAAGATCTGAAATCCAGCATCCTGTGGAGGATCCACGGCCACAGACTTGATTGGAATCTCGGGAGGAAGTTGGGAGGCGTACTCTTGAAGAACCAACTAGCTCCTCCCCACCATCGTCGTCTGTTTAACATAACATAAAATATAAATTAAAACAGCATATAATTGAATGCGTAACATAAGAATTAAAATTAAATAATACTTACATGAAGGAACTCGGCCAATTCATTCCCAGGTCGAACATAAACGTCACCAAAGACGTTGATCTCTGGGATTTGGACCCCCCCTAAATTGAACAAGAGAAGAAAAATATTAGTATGAAAAAAATAAATTAATAATAATGACATATTAAAAATTAAATATAAATTATTTTATTATTGCCTGCCGCTGTGCATCTATCCTATATGAGAGGGGCCTGGAACCAGAATGGTGGAGAAGAGTCTGCTTCTTCCTATTGTGGTGCAAGTCGCTCTTCCACTTCTTGTACTTCTTAGCGAAGAGTCTGTTGACATACGCCAACGACTCGTCGTCAAGGTCCTCTAAGTTGTAGTTCGTCAGCAATAAATTAATTACATATATTAAGTAATAGAAATATAAAGTTTGAAAGAAAAATAATTAAAAGGTAGGATACATATCAACAACTGGCCACGAACCTCCATCTTGATCTCGTCAGGCATGACCTTCCAAGACTTCAATTGCATCGGGCAATGGGTCCGAACGACGTGGCCAACGTCATGGGCCAAGGAGCTATGCAACTCCGCCATCAGTGCAGCCTAATGGCGCTCGTCGTATCCGATGCTGATACGACTGTTGGTCACCCGGGTGACCTTCGCCGTCTTCAACTGCCGACACGGCCCTCGGGTGTTCTTCTTGGCTGCAAAGAAATATGACATTAATGTTAAATAAATAACAAATTTAACTATAAAATTCACAATAAAAAAAAAAGAAAAAAGAACTGGAGTTGAAGGAAATCTATACCTGGTTGTGACCCCGAGGCACCAGTACCGTCGGTCGATGTGGTGTCAGTGGAGTTGGCGGGTCGGGCCCGCCGCTTAGCGCTAACAAGCTGCGCCACTGATGAAGCTGATGACGCCAGCCCCTGGGACCCCCCGGGACCAACTGGCACGTGGTCCATCAGTGCTGGAGTAGTGGCAGCAGATGCCAGCTAAGTCGCGGGCTCCAAACTCGGTGCAGTCGTCACCGACCTACGACGTCGAATCAGGTCTGACATCTGCACAATTTCATTAATACACGTACAAATTAATCAAATTTACGAATATATAAGTGTAGGCACATACAATTTCATTAAGAATTTTAATTAATAAATTAAAAGCATAGCTTGACCTAGGGTTGCGATTTCGGACTATCCTCGTCTCCGATCGATGATCCGTCGAATCGTACACGATCCTAGAAATACAAGGTACAACATACGTGAATTTGAATTCGATCCAACGGTCCGAACATATCAAACTTGGAAATTGCACAATAGGCGAAATCTGTTCGAGACTCAAACGGTAACCAAATTCAAATCCGAGCATACCTACGTGCTCTTGACAAATAGGGGATTGCACTGAGACCCAATGCCCCACTGTCACAGTCTCCCACGCGCCACCAAACTCGCCGGCAGCGCGTGGGTGTCTATAAATCGTACGTGCGCACACCGTTTGTCCATAAATCATTGAGCTCATCAACCAACGGCCTTAAGTAAACATCGATTGACCTGCCAGGATCCTCAGTTATCAAAATAGTCCTCATCATGTATTCTTTTTTCATGCATTTCCAAGGCTACAAATTATATGGGAATATGAAAATCGGCCAAGTGCTGTGGTGTTGGTTTAGAAACCCGTACGGATTGAATCCGTCAGTAGCAAGTCTCAATCTAACATTTCGGGGATCAGCAGCAAACTCGGAAAATGTTCGATCGAACTCTTTCCATGCCTTCCCATCTGCAGGATGCCGCATCACATCGTCGTCTACCTGTTTTTCCTTATGCCATCTCATATTTCTGGCAGTATGAGTTGACATATACAATCGCTGTAGCCTAGGTTTCAGGGGCAAATGACGCATGACTTTTTATGGGATCTTAGTCGTTCTATTCTGAGATGTCATCTTGAACCTCGACTCTTTGCATAAAGGGCATGTATCCAATGTTTCATACTCTTTGTAGAATAACATGCAATTGTTTTTGCAAGCATGAATTTTTTCATAACCCAATCCAAGACCATTCAACACCTTTTGTGCATGTCTATGGTCTTTCGGCAAACAATTGTCCTTCGGAAGCATTCTCTTGAAAACCCCCAAAAAGTAATCGAAACACAGGTTCAACATACGATACTTTATTTTTCTGTGCATTAGCTCCACAATGGTTGTGAGAACGGAAAAGCTCTCGCACCCCGGGTATAACTCTTGGTTTGCATTTTTTAACAGTTGTTCATATTGTTCGAACTCTGCACTGTCCATTGGGGTAGGCACGTCATCTTCCCCTTCCTGATTGATGTTGGTCGATGCAAATGGAAAAACATCATTTATAATATCCATGACTTGTTCATTAGGATCCACAATAGGTTCAACATTGTCTACCCTTGTGGCATTTGAAGACGAAGCATTGTCTAATTGTTCCCCGTGAAGGTTCCAAATGCTATATGTCTCAATCATTCCATTCCTTACTAAATGAAATCCAACGTTTTCAATTGTCTCCCACAACGTGTTGTTACACCTCCTACAAGGACAACGGATTCTAGTTGCACCCGGGTTGTGTCTATGTGCAAACTCAATAAAATTCTCGATTTCATCCAAGTATTCGTCTGCCCATCTATTCGGGTTCTGTATCCACTTTCTGCTCATAATTCCTGAAACTACAATCACAACACAACAATCACAACAATTTCATACAAAGTTATAATGTCACCTTATGCCTCCGGTAAGGGCCCTATCCCATTCGGGAATGCATAGTCATGTCACGTAACCTACGGCTACATGAGATTAGATTTCGACGTGGATGAATTTCGACAGCATCTCGATACAGTTCTTGAGGTGGGCATATGTATAAATACCTACGTACCACCCCAAGAACGTACCGAGATGACACCGAAATCTCCACAATCGAAACCTAATCCTGTAGCCATAGATTACGTGACAACACTATGCATTACCAAACTGTCCAAATAATGGGACAATTCAAGAATTAATTGGACCGCAATCATGCTTTACGCATCCATGCACGAAATCCAACTAATTTCGAACAGGAAACTAAGTGTTACTAAAAAATAATAATAAAAGTACGAAGTTAATTTCAATTAACTTTGTACATCATAACATATTGTGCTACGTCACGCACAATTTAACAACATAATATAAATATAATTTCACAACAAAAAATATAAATATAATAAACTAAGTTCAACATAATGTAATTAATTTAATATAAAATGATAAAATACCTTCTTAATCGTTCTCCACAATCGCTAATTACAAATATCTATAATGAGAACAAAATTAATAGCGTTAGTATGAATTTACATTAATACTTTTAAACAAACGACAAATAATACTTACCCAATGAGCGTATTGAATTCCCAGTAGAGGCAGCAACACAGACAGAGAGAGGTTCCAAATTTTTTTTGCATTCTGCCTCTGCAATGGCAGAATCCAGAAATGTAGACGAAGGATTTTGCACGACGAAATAACATTTTCATCACGCAAACTATCGTCGTGCAAAACCATTTTTTCGTCGCATAAAATAACTTTTTTCGTTGCGCAAGCACCTATCAACAACGAGCTTTTGCGCGGTGAAATTTTCGATTCGTCGCGCATACGCAAATTTCAGTCGCACAAGAACGTGCCGACAACAAACATTACGCGATGAATTGTATTTCCGTCGTGCAAGTATTTGGCGCCAAAAAAAAGATATCGCACGTTTTTCTGTCCACCTTTACGCGACGAAATTTGAAACCGTCGGGCCAGGATATCTTTCGCGACGATCAATATTGTCACGCAAGTATTTGGCGCCAAAAAAAAGATATCGCACGTTTTTCTGTCCACCTTTAAGCGACGAAATTTGAAACCGTCGCGCCAAGATATCTTTCGCTACGATCAATATCGTCGCGCAAATGTTTGGCACCAAAAAAAATAAACCCGGGTTTTTCTTCCTCACTTTGAGCAACAACTCATTTGTTTGTCGTGCTAAGTTTCTTTACGCGACCAAAAGTTTCGTCGCGCATGTTTTCGTCTATTTGCGCAACGAATTTTTATTTCCGTCGCTAGAGTCTATTTTGCGCGACGAATTTTGTTTCGTTGCGCAAAATATCGTCGCGCAAATAGTAAAATGTAGTAGTGTTTGTAATTCACAACTGTCGTGTTTTAAAAATTGAGACAACCCAACTTGATTTTAGTGGTGTATAAGGTGACATATCACGACGGTTTTGTAAACCCGTCTTCTTTTAAAACACAACGACGGTTTTAAGTTATACCGTCATCTATTTTGTGTCGTGGATTCATAAATTTGTAATAGTGCTGTACCATGGTCCCACCAGATCAATTGGGCTGAGTTTTCAATTTTTTCTTAGTCTGTTTATAAACTTTAATATGGGCCTGATAGCCCATATGCATAATCCTTGGTGGTGTTTCTTTAATTTTTGATTGCATTGGCATTTAGTCTTGCACATTTGTTTTGCCTTGAAATGACCGAAATCAGAATCAATAAGGCGATTTAGAGTTGTTAATTAAGGCTATGAAGAAGATTAAAGTAGCAAATCCAGTGTTTTTTTATGTGTTCAATTTGATTATATTTGGGGCAACGTTACTTTGCGTACATATTGTAATTCTTATTTTCCCCAATGTCTTAATAAAGGATTGGCTGGACAAACATGCTGAGTATGAAGCTATAGTGGATGGAGCTAATATTGGGCTCTACCAGCAGAATTTTGCAGATGGTGGATTCAGCCCT
The DNA here is from genome assembly GCF_902201215.1 of Prunus dulcis. Classification (NCBI taxonomy): domain Eukaryota; kingdom Viridiplantae; phylum Streptophyta; class Magnoliopsida; order Rosales; family Rosaceae; genus Prunus; species Prunus dulcis. The sequence continues at coordinate 9,819,191 of NC_047655.1, read as the reverse complement.
TCTCAGGTTGTACATCTGAAGATGATGGTTGCTCTCATATTTGTCAATTTCTACTTTTATTTGATAGGCCCTTTTGGTCACGTTTAATAGACGCTGTTGTGACTTATATTTGTCAATGACTTATATTTCTGTTCTATATAGAGCAGCTTGACGCTGTTGTGAAAGAATTGTATAATAAGAGTGGAGGGAAATGGCCACTTGTTGTCATGCATTATAGACGTTTCCGGGGACTTGTGGAAAATCCTTCCTACAGAAAACTGGTTGAGGAGTGGATGGATAAAGGCATTCTTTATGCCACACCAAGTGGTTCCAACGACGATTGGTATGACCCTGCGATCCATTTCTTACCAAATATTATTACTTGTTTCCTACATTTATGTTGATGAACTATATCAGCTCCACTGATTGTGCAAGCTTTTGGTTGAAAGTTTCTCTCTCTCTCTCTCTCTCTCTCTCTCTCTCTCTCTCTCTCTCTCCAGACTTTGGTTGCTCAAAACAGCAACACCAACAACATTCCCCTTTTAAGTGCTCTCTTAAAAAAAAGAAGAAAGAAACATGTACATGGAATATTTTGAGAAAAAAAAACACGTATTTATGAAGTACGTACCATTTCTCCCTCCGGTGGCCTGTGTGTTCATCACTTTAAACATCACTACTATTATGCTTGGAGTACACAAATTAGTTCTTTGATATGACTCAGGTATTGGCTCTATGCTGCTGTGAAGCTCAAGTGCTTGCTCGTTACAAATGATGAAATGCGAGATCACATTTTTGAACTCCTAGGAAGCAGCTTCTTTTTTAAGTGGAAAGACAGACACCAAGTATGTGTTCTTGGACGACCTGATTGAACATATTATTTCATATGTTCTAAACTTATTTATTTGCTTTTTTCGTAGTTTTATTTCATTCTGCTCTTTCACTATCTCATCCAACATATCAGTATAGATGCTTGTTGGAGGAATGATCACAAAACTGAAGTGTATGATGGAAATATAAAGTGAGGCAGAGAGTGTTTCTAAAATAGAGAATTAGACAAACTGATTTTTATTAACTTCTTCGATATATATTTTACAGCAGCCTATATCATTGGCTATATATAATAACACTCAGACCCTTTCATATACAGACATAACTCTTAACTTCTAAAGAGATACAACTCTTCCTAAACATAACTTTTCATTAAGAGACACAACTCTACTTTAACAACTAATACAAATGTATTACGTTTAACACTCCCTCTTAATGCATTTGTCCTGCGACATTTAGCCTTTCTCTGAAATAGTAGAACTTCTCTCTTGGAAGTGCTTTTGTAAAAACATCTGCAATCTGCTCATCAGTACCACAAAATTTCAGCTCAATCTCTCCGTCTTCAACCAATTTTCTGATAAAATGATGACGAAGTTCTATGTGCTTTGACCTGCTATGAAAGACTGGGTTCTTTGTCATGGCAATTGTGGACATGTTATCACAGTACAATTTTGTTGGAGTGTTTTGTTCTTGACGAAGATCTGCTAATATTCTTCTAATCCAAACTGCTTCACATGCTGCACTTGTGGCTGAAATATACTCTGCTTCGGTTGTTGATAATGCCACAGTACTTTGCTTCTTCGACGACCATGATATAACTTTACTTCCCAAGAAAAACACATGTCCAGAGGTGCTCTTTCTATCATCAATTGCACCTGCCCAATCACTGTCTGTGTAGCCAACTAAGTGTGCTTTCTTCTCTTGTGTGTATCTAATACCATATCCCTTGGTTCCTTGTATGTATCTGAGTATTCTTTTTACTGCAGCAAAATGGTGATTACTTGGATCACTCATGAATCTAGATACCACACTTACAGCATGAACAATATCGGGCCTTGTATTTGTAAGATAAATTAATGAACCAACCACACTTTTATATATGGATGCATCAAACTTAGGTGCTCCATCGTTACTTGTAAGCTTCAAATTAATTGCCATTGGAGTATCCATTGGCTTGCTCTTCAACATATTGAATTTTTTCAACAGATTTTCAGCATACTTCCCTTGAGAAATAAATATTCCCTCATCTGATTGTTGAACTTGTATACCAAGAAAATATCTCATAGTGCCTAAATCTGTCATCTCATATTCCTTCATCATGTTCTTCTTGAAAACTTCTGCCATCCTTGGATTTGTGCTTGTATAAATCAAATCATCAACATAGAGGCACAAAATCAGAAAATCATGTGTACCTTCTTTCTTGAGATAAAGTGATGGCTCACTTAAGCTTCTTGTAAATCCATTTTGCTGAAAATAGTGATCAATTTTGTTGTTCCAGGCTCTTGGCGCTTGCTTTAAGCCATATAAGGCTTTACGGAGGCGATAAACTTTATCTTCCCTCCCTTTCTCAACATAACCTTGAGGTTGCTCCACATAAACCTCTTCTTCAAGTTCTCCATTTAAAAATGCAGATTTGACATCCAATTGATAAACCTTTGTCTTCAGTTGTGCAGCCAAAGCCAAAACAGTTCTTATAGTCTCCATTCGAACTACCGGAGCAAACGTCTCATTAAAATCAATTCCTGGTTGTTGAGAATATCCTTTTGCAACCAAACGAGCCTTATGCTTTTGGATTGAGCCATCTTCATTAAACTTTGTCTTGTAGACCCATTTAAGTCCAATGATATCTTTTGATTTGGGTCGATCAACAAGTTCCCATGTTCTATTTTTCTTGATAACTCTTATTTCCTCATCCATTGCATCTTGCCAAATATTTTCTTTTACAGCTTCCTCGAATTTTTGAGGCTCCAAAGCACTCAAAGCAAGATCACATGACTCATATATATCTGCCAATGAACGCGTTCTTGCGTTTAGTCTAGGAGTTGAATCTGGTGAACTAGGATCAGCTGTCCCTGCACTTGGAATTGGACTTTGAAGGAACTGAGTTTCTTCTGAATGTGATGAATCTGGTTCCTCAAAAAATCTTGGCACTTCAATATCATAATTCTCCCATTTCCAAAGCTTTGAGTTCATCAAAAATAACATCTCTAGAAATTACCAAACTTTTGGTTCTTGGATCAATTAATCTGTAAGCTTTGGACTGATCACTATATCCCACAAAAATATATTTCTCACCTTTCTCATCAAATTTTTCTCTCTTTTGAGAAGGGATATGTGCATATGCAGTGCACCCAAAAATCTTGAAGAAATCCACCTTTGGTTTAAAACGATGCCATGCTTCAAAAGGAGTCTTATCTTTGACTGCTTTGGTTGGAGACCGATTAAGAATAAAAACTGCTGTATGAATTGCTTCAGCCCAAAATGTATTTGGCAGACTCTTTGCTTTCAACATGCTTCTTGCCATCTCGACAATGGTTCGATTTCTTCGTTCGGCAACTCCATTTTGCTGTGGGGTGTACCTTGCTGTCAACTCTCTTTTAATACCATTGCTTTTGCAATATTCAGAAAATTCATTTGATGTAAACTCTCCACCACGATCTGTTCTTAACACCTTCAAATTGTGACCACTTTGATTTTCTCCAAAAGCTTTGAATTGCTTGAAAACAGAAAATGCTTCTGACTTTTGTTCTAAGAAATATACCCACATCATCCTTGAGAAATCATCTACGAATAGAATGAAGTACCTTTTGTTATTGAAGGATGGTGTACGAGTTGGTCCGCAAATATCTGCATGTACCAATTCAAGAGGGGCTTTTGCTCTCCAAGATGATTGTGAGAATGGTAATCGATGGAATTTTCCAAAGATACAGCCCTCACATATTTCCTTTTCAGAGTGAATGGAGGGAAGTCCAACCACCATACTTTTCTGGTGTAACAGCTGCAAGCTTCTTTGATTCAAATGCCCATATCTTAAATGCCATAACAATGACCCATCAACTTTTTCTGCTTCTAAAGCCAAATTTTCCTTTGATGTCATCAGCAGCGGAAAAACTTTGTTTGCTGTCATTTTTATCTTTGCCATCAGAGTGTTATTCTTTTTATCAGAAATAACACAATAATCATCTTCAAATTTCACCAAGAATCCTCTTTGCAAAAGTTGTCCAACACTTAGTAAATTTTGAGCCAAATTAGGAACATACAGCACATCATAGACAAGTTTTGGAATACCTCCTTTTGTTTGCACAGAAATGATACCCTTGCCTTCCACGTTGTGTAGTTTTCCATCACCAAGCTTGACTTGTGAGTTCACTTTTTCTTCTAACTTGACAAAGCATTGCTTATTTCCTGTCATATGATTACTACATCCGCTATCCACGTACCAAACATCTTGGGAATCTTTATGAGAACTGAAACATGTATAAAATAATTGCTCTTGAGAGTCATTGTTCTCCGTAAAATTTGCTTCATTGTTTTTCTGATATCTGCAGTCTCTTTGTGAATGATTGGGTATCCTGCATCGGGTACATTTGTATCGGCAATCTGCACTTTTATGCCCATATTTGTTGCAAACATAGCATTGAATGGATGATCTTCCATTTTGATTATTTGAATTGCTGCTTCCTTGTTGATTATTGGAACTGTTGCTTCCTTCTTGATGATTGAGACTGCTGCCTTGTTGTTGATTATTGAAACTATTGCCTCCTTTGTTGTAGTTTCTACGCCCAAAATTTTTGTTTCTCCCATTTTGAGATTTCTGGAATTGTCCTCCTTTTTGTTTGTCTTCTTTCTCTTTCGAATTCACCTTGGACTGGAAAGCTTGCTCCACAGATTGTTCTGTGGATCTGTTGATTCTTTTTTCATGTGCTTCCAATGAACCAATTAATTCATGTAAAGAAAGTGTAGATAAATCTTTTGATTCTTCTATTGCAGCAGCGACATGATCATATTTTGGCGGAAGACTTCGTAAAGTTTTCTCTACGATTTTCTTGTCTGGAATAGTGTCCCCATAACATTTGATTTGGTTCACAATCCCAGAAACCTTTGTGAAGAATACTTGAATGGATTCACTGTCTTTCATAAGTAAGTTATCAAATCCCCGCCATAAGGATTGCAGTTTGATTGAGATAACTTTTTCTGAACCTTTGAACTCAATTTTGAGAATTTCCCAAGCCTGCTTTGATGTTGTTGCTGGAAGTAATCTTGGAAAAAGATTTTTGCTTACTCCTTGTTGAATTAGAAACAACGCCTTGGCATCTTTTTTCTTATTTTCCTTGTAAGTCTGCTGCTTTTCTTGCGTTTCCTTTCCTGCTTTTGATATTTCTTGCTCCTCATACCCATCTTCAACAATATCCCAAAGATCCTGGGAGATGAACAGAGTCTTCATTTGAACACTCCAATACTCATAATTCTCACCATAAAAAATAGGCATTAGATTCTGGATATTCCCAATGGCAGAGGAATTTGAACTTGATGCCATTGCTAATCACAGCGGTAGCGATAAGATCAAATACTGCTCTGGTACCAAATTTGTTGGAGGAATGATCACAAAACTGAAGTGTATGATGGAAATATAAAGTGAGGCAGAGAGTGTTTCTAAAATAGAGAATTAGACAAACTGATTTTTATTAACTTCTTCGATATACATTTTACAGCAGCCTATATCATTGGCTATATATAATAACACTCAGACCCTTTCATATACAGACATAACTCTTAACTTCTAAAGAGATACAACTCTTCCTAAACATAACTTTTCATCAAGAGACACTACTCTACTTTAACAACTGATACAAATGTATTACGTTTAACAATGCTATCCTCGTTTTAATTACATTTTAAAACCTGGAAAATAGTTATTTCCTAATATGGAAGAGTTCATGTGGTTTTGCATGATGATATGAAACTCTTTGTATATCTGTCATATTTTTAGTTCTATCAAAAACTGTATGCCCATCTCTATCATGACTTCATAGTTTGAGCTTTTTCATTTTCAGTGCTGGCACTTGTATTCATTCAGAAGTCTTAGGAGTGTCTAACCATCCTTACCCATCTGAACCAATTGGATTCCGAGTCTCCGCATTTACGAATGGTGCAGTTATGTGCATTTGGTTTAATCTAAACCATTACAACAGTCAAATGGTTAGACTTATTGCCACATGAGCTACCCTGATTTTAATGCATT
>NC_047655.1:9791402-9813132 GCF_902201215.1 Prunus dulcis | reverse complement strand
GAGTTTGCCAATGTGATTGGGGATGGAGATCAACCAGTGTACCCTGGTTGTAGAAAGTACACGCAGTTATCGGCATTAGTGAAGTTGTATAATTTGAAGGCAAAACATGGGATGAGTGATGTCTGTTTTACAGAATTATTGATACTTCAAGGCGATTTGCTTCAAGAAGGAAATACAATACCAACCTCTATGTATGAGGCTAAAAAGACTTTGTGTGCATTGGGGCTGAGTTATGAGAAAATGCACGCATGCCCCAATGATTGCATCTTTTATAGGAAGGAGTATGAGGATTCAACTAATTGTCCTACTTGTGGTATCTCAAGGTGGAAGGAAGGCAAAAATTCAATCTTGAAAGAGGGTGTGCCAGCGAAGGTGGTGTGGTATTTTCCTCCAATTCCAAGGTTTAAAAGGATGTTTCAATCACATGAGACAGCTAAGAGTTTGACTTGGCATGCTGCTACAAAATCAATTGACGGTCAGATGTCTCATCCGGCAGATTCCCCGTCTTGGAAACTTCTTGATGATAAATGGCCTGAGTTTGGTAATGAGCCGAGAAACTTGAGATTGGCTCTTTCATCTGATGCATAAAAAACAACGTCTGTTCAAATAAAACACGACGTTATGGTTAACCATTTATTCAGCATATTTACCGGCGTCTTAAAGCAACGTAACAATGAAGAACCACGACGCTATTGTGAAGCAATTATCCAGGATATCACGTCGGGGACGGATTAAGAACCGCCATGTAATCCAAAATAACACGACTCCAATAACATAATACCGACGTCTAAAAATGAGATAAATTATCTGAACATTAATTTGGAACCGACGTGGTTTAATAAAAGCGTCGTAAATAATGACGTTGTTTAGAAGTTCAACGTCGTCTACATTAATAAGTACGTCGTGAGTAATGAATACATATAAATACAACGTCGACTATATAAATACCACCGACGTTGTTTCGCATTTCAACGTCAACTACATAAATACATACGTCGTAAATAATGACACTGACACCTATATCTACGTCATCATTTTTAGAAAAATCGAAGTGGAAAACTTATTTCACGACGGTCGTTTGTAAATAAACGACGTAGTAGTTTTCAATAACGTCGTCTTCTCATGTATTTAAAGATGTCATATTTTTTCTTGTCGTGAAAATTATATTTAACGGCGTAGTGTTTTAGTTATCGTCGTTGTTTGTCTATCTTGCGGCCTTGTTCTTCTAATATTTGTCATATTTTTCCTTTTTAACGACGGTGATTTGTTTGTGTTGGTCGTCTATTCTCATCCTCGACTATTTTTTAAAACTTATGCAGACTAAATACGTCTGTTTTTATTTTTTTTCGACGTTGTTTTATTTAACAACGTCTAATATTTATCGTCGTTGTTTGTTTCTGAAAATAGGACGTACAAATTTTGTAATACGACTCTCATATATTAGTAACCGACGTTGTTTGTTTTTTCAACGTCTATTATATAAATACATACGCCGTAAATAATGACACCGACAACTATTTCCACGTCATCTTTTATAGAAAAATCGAAGTGGAAAATGTATTATACGACGGCTGTTTTTATCTAGGCGACGTAGTAGGAATAAATAACGTCGTCTTCTAATGTCCTTAAAGGCGTCATATTTTTTGTTGTCGTGAAAATGATATTTAACGGCGTATTATTTTAATTTTCGTCGTTGTATGTCTATTTTGCGGCCTTGTTCTGTTAATATGTGTCATTTTTTTCCTTTTTAACGACGGTTTGTTTAGAGAGTTGGTCGTATATTCTCATCCCCGACTGCTTTTTTCGATCTTTTTGCAGTAAAAAGACGTCGTTTTTTTATTTGTTGATGACGTTGTATATTTTAACAACGACGGTGATTTAGCGTCGTGGTTTATTAGGGAAAAGATGACGGTGGATTCCACGACCGCTGAAAAACTGAATACACGACGGTGATTTACCGTCGTCTTTTTGCTTTTTTGTAGTAGTGAAGTCCAGTATCACCAAAGTGTTCTCGGTCTTGATTAGGCATTTCCAAATGAGAAACTCATTGCTATTATGGTAAAGCATTGAGGATTAAAGACTTCCCATAAAGCCTGTAAAAGATCAAACATATTGAGCTTTATGTTTATGCTAATAAATAGACATTGCAATATAAATTAAGGCTATGCTCCATTAATGTGAATAAGTGCTAAACAATTCTTGGGAATTGCTAAGAAGTCCATTACATGGACAACATTGGCTGACCTTACCATCATGAAATTTGATCGTATGCGAAGCATGAATGACTGCATTATTGAGCATACTAATTTAGCGGCAAAATGAAGTCCTTTTGATGAAGAAGATAAATCAATTTCACTTATGAAGAAGGTGAAGCACATTTACACATTATGATTCGAAAAGAAAGATAAGTCTTCTGCTTTTATGTGTTTCGAATCAATTTTTAGATGAATTTTCATATGATGCTTGATGAATTAAATTATGTGCCAAAATTCATGTTTCTAATAGTTCAATGCAAAGTTGCTTTTGATTCCAAGGTTTAGAATTATATATTCAATTTAATGGTCATAATTTAGATTTATTGAAAGCATATTATGTTCTTACTGTTCCAAATCTAGTTGGAATTTTGTTTGGAATTTGGCAATAATGTTTTATCCTTTAAAGTTTGGTGATGACTGTTTCAGTCTTTTAAAGAATGCCTATTTTGTTAATTGTGATATTCTATTAATGATTTACGAAATTAAAGCATGATGACACTTTCTTTAAATGTTTTTGATACTTCGAATGATTAATTTAGAAGTGACTGCTATTTGACAAATTTAAATTTAATGTTCTTATGGCATAAATGACTGGTAATGTATTCAAAGAAAGAACTGAGGGATCAGTAAGGAATGAGGTTCTTCTGAACCTATATTTTATTGATCTCTTATTGGTGTGTTAGCGGATTTTTTTTAAGGAAAACAATTTAAATACACCAAGAAAGATGCCATAAGAAATTTGTAGCTAATTGAGATTATTTATAAAACATGTGTTCACTTTATAATGCTCTGTCTTTTGGTTCGGGGTATGTGAAGTAATTTATCGTTACCTATACCATTATGGATACATGTTCTTACTACAACTATTATATATGCTAATTGGGTTCCTATTATAGTAGTTTCAAATAAGAAATTATTTAAATGGCAGAAAGTAAGGAAATCCAATTTGAGGCACCATTATGTTTTGGGTTGCTTAGTAAGAGTAAGAATTTACTGCTCACATGAGAAGGAATTGGACGTTTAAATGTTTTCTGGCTACCTTATTGGTTACCTAGAAAAGTCCAAATGGTATAGATTTTATTAAAATCTAAACCAGGGTATGAGATTATTGAAATCAGTAACGTCAGTTTCATTTTAAATGGTGAAATTAGTGGGAGTGGATAACCAAGAAAATTGGTTTTATGAGAAGTTAGTGCGCAAATTTTTGCATGCATACTTCATAATGAAATTGTTGTTCCTATAGTTGCGAACAGTTTTAACAACAAATTAATGAATAACTAATCATTCCATTATGACTGCTTCACCAGTGAAAGTGTAGTAGAGAACCGCAAAGAATAGCATTAAGATGATGTCAAGACATTAAGCGTGTTGGTATCTGCTACTCTAAGTGATTATTTGGTATATCTACAAGAATCTGGCTGTGAGTGTTGAGTAAGATTTTGATTTCATTTTCACATGTCGTTAAACATATATTGATTCTACTAAATAGATTTATCCATAAATGATGAGTTGAAATAAATTTGCCGAAATGAAGTTTGTGATTTTGTCAATTTGCCTATAAAGGACGAGTTGTGTGTAAGGGTGTCTTCATGACTACATACAACTCCAATGGCAATATAAATCGATAGAATGGCCAACGATTTTACTAAGAAAAAAGGCATATATTATAAAGTGCAAATGGAGTGGCTCATCGTCTGGCATGTTATGCTTCCTATCTTGGAACTACGACTACTTGGTTTGAAGAACCACCAGATCTTCTAGTTGATGTCCTGTATGAGGAGTGTAACTTGTAGTTTTTTTGGCCTTGCTCCTGGGGGGGACCGGGGGACCCGAGGGGAGGGGGGGACTCGATCGGGGCAAGGTTCCTCCTCCCGCTTGTGATTGAGGAGGTAGGCTACTTCGTAGCCAACGACCACTACGCTTCGGTTGGTGTAGAGTACTCGCCTAATCCTCTAGGGCTTGTGCCCGATTTTGTACTTGTTACCCTTTTTTCCTCATGAATAAAACACTATTGCCCTTGTGTTTCAAAAAAAAAAAACAGAATGACTCACTTGGAATCATATAATGGTATTCGTAACTCATTATGAATTAGAGTTACACACTGGATGTGAAAGATAAAATATTAGATGAGTGTTTAATAAAGAAATCGGCATAAGTGAACCAGAAGACTATTCTTTTATTGGAAGAAACACACGCTTTGTAAACTGAAGAATTTATTGTATAAAATTAATAATTTAGCAATTATTATGGTATGCAAAGTTTAATAATATTTTTAATTTTTAATTTTTAATGAAGCACTATTAATTGTTGTATGCAACTCAAGGTCAGTAGGAGTAAGTCTATATTTCTCATTTTGGATATTTATGCTATTTTGCTTGCTATACATTGGTCTTGGTTTTTTCATTGTTGAAACCATTAATCTTTTCTCTGAGAACCTTAAATGAAATATATGGATGAGATAATTTTTGTGATTGGAATTGAAATATTCCAGAATGGATCGCATGAATTGTTAAGTTTGTCTTATTAAGCATATATTGTAAGTGTTCCAAAGAGACATGATATGGAATCATGTTTATCCATTAATGTTGCTCCAATTCAGAAAGGGGACAAGTTTAGTATTATGTAATGCCCATAAGAGTGAACTGGAACATTAACAGTACAATGAGAATTCATTATGCATATATGGTTTGCTTTGAGGCCATAGTTGATGAATTGAAGTTGCGGGCTTTAATCTTAGGACTAGGTGTTTATGTTTTGTTAATGTATGCATTTTGGGTTTTTCTTTTGGCTTCCCTTGACAACTTTGTAATAGGATTTCTATTGTTATTTATCAAGCTCAAGTTTAGATTGAGAATAGCTTCTCTAGGTGTTCTTAACTAACAACTATCATATGGAGGTTCATGCAAATTGACAAAGGTAAATTGTGCATTGCATAACATTGCATTACACTGTTTTCATAAAATGATGACTAGTCATCTGTTTCTTGGATGACTAGTCATCCTTGCTCTCCAGCTTGATAACCAACTTTTTTGTCCTATTCCTTTTTCTCTCTCTCTGCTGCCACATGGGATTCTGACCTAGGGAACTTTTGTGTGTAAATACCAAAGAATTCTTCTTTGGGCAGCCGTCACTTTTGGGGGAGAAGTTTTGGAAAGTTTCATAGCAAACTTTTGCTTCTTCTTCCTCAAGAGTAACCTTCATATTTTTCATCTTTGAGTTTTCCAAATTGTTTCTTTTTGAAAACTGCATTTGAAATATGAAAACTTCATCTTGCTAGATCAAACACTCTATCATATACATCTAGGTCAGATTCAAGATTGATTTCTTCAAGAGTATGGTTTCTTGAAGAAATTGGTCATTTTCTCCATGAATCCAAATTTCATTTTTGTATGAGTTAGAGCTTGCAAGCTAGTGCCATGGGATGAAAGAGCTGGAGAAGGAGCTGCCATTGCCATGAAGAACTGAGCTTCAAGCTTTGCTAAGTTGGAGAAGAAGATTGCACAAAGGAGGTATTGCTCATCTTCCTAAATAGATCTAGGTTTTGCTTGAGCTTGCTTGTGTTCCTTTGTAAGAATCTTTTTCTACTTAGTGGATTGCCTGGTCGGTTGATGACCCCCAGTTTTTCCCAATGGTGGGTTTCTGGGTGAACAATTTCTGATTGCATCTCTGTAATTTTTCTGGGTTTCTGTTCTTGGTGGTTGACTAGTCATCGTATGAATTTCTGGGTTTGTGTTCTTGGTGGTTGACTAGTCATCGTATATGGTTGACTAGTCATCGTATGAATTGTGGTTGACTAGTCATTGTATAAATTCTGGGTTTGTGTCCTTATAGTTGACTAGTCATCATTATCTGCTGTTTGGTGTTTACTTGATTATGATGATTTCACACACTTTCACCATAGTTGTTGCTAGCATAGGGGATGCCTAGATTGATGGGTCCTTCTGAGTGCCTAGGTTCTCACTAGTAATCTTCTAGGGTTGCAGGTACATTGTGGCATGCTCTGTGTGTATTCTTGATTGTGGTTGTTCATGCCTAACAGTTGACTAGTCATAAGAGTATTTGGTCAAGGTCTAGAGTGTGTGAAGGTTGTTGCGTTCTTGATTGAATATCTTTTAAATTTACCCCTCGTCACCTAAGTACCAATTTCAATTGGTATCAGAGCACCAGCTCTAAACATAAATAGAGAGATCCTTTGGGTGCTAGTTGGTATTAGGTGTGCAAACATAAAAATGGATCAAATTGCTCCTTGCATTCATGATGAGCTTGCCTTGTTTGTTAAGAATTATAGAAGGGTTGTCAAAGATAAAACCAAAGTCACTAGGAATTGTCAGAATCTTCCTAGTTCGTCTACATGTGTGTCTCAAGACAATGTTTTTAAGGAGATGAATGTTTTGGACTCTTATGGCTTTAGGGATGACAAAAGTTTGAAAGGTCTTGTAAAGTGCTATCTATGTGGTGGTGCTGGTCACATTGATGTGGAATGTGCAAATAACCACAAGATAAAGTTTAATGGGAGAGAAGAGTCAATTAGTGCACAATGGAGTGATAATGGTAGTGATGATTCCAATAACTATATCACTTCATCTTATGAAGAGGCAAATAATTTTGCCCTTGTTGGTTCTGTCCATAACTCTAGCCTTGCTAGAGTTCATGTAGTTAAGGAAGAATCTGTGTCTAGAGATGATATGCAAGATGACCAGTCATATAGAGAACAAGATGACCAGTCATACAAGGAACAAGATGACCAGTCATACAGGGAACTATGTGAAAAGTATGATATGCTTTTCAATGAAACCTGTAATTTCAAAGAACATAATCTCATGATGGAAGAAAAGGTCAAGGAACTTGATGAACTGAATGAAACTCTCAAAATGGCCAAAAAGAAGTTGAGTGATAGCTTGTATGAGAATGAAGTTGACATGTATGAATTGTATCATAAAGTTAGCACTCTTGAAAAAGAAAATTCTGATTTGATTAAGAAGTTGAATGTACTTGAAAATGACAAATCCTTGTTTCTTCATAGACTGATTTTATTTGAGTTTGAAAAGTCATTAGTTGAGCATGAAAATGTAGTCGTGCATGATAAGTTTGTGGTTGAAAATTCTGATTTGCAATGCATGTTACTTGAGAAAGACATTGAGGTTCAAAACTTGTTTGAGATGATAAAATCACTTGAAATCAACATGGTTAAACAATCTGAATCTTTTGATGCTTTACAATTTGAAAATATAAGATTGGAACATGAACTTAAGTTGGAAAAAGAAAAGATTCAAGGTTTAACCATTGGTGCTGGAAAGATTGATAAAATGCTCAATTTTGGAAAATTGTTCGGTGATAAAAGAGGTTTAGGATATATAAATGAGTCTTCTACACCTTCATCATTTGAGACAATCTTTGTCAAAGATGTGTCAACTCAAGAAGCTCCAAAATTTGTTCATGGTCTCAACTTGGGTTTTGATTCCATGAATATTGTTTCTAAGGGAAAGCTGTCTCTTCCACAATCCAAATTTGTGCCTACCTGCCACCATTGTGGTGTGAAAGGACACATTCGACCTAGGTGTCATATCCTTAGGATTGAGTCTCAAGTTTCCAAAGAAAGTGAGTTTAAGACTCATGTGTCATCTTTTAAGGGGTATGCGACTGTAAAGTCTGTGGTTTGTACAAGAGATAAACATTCTTCACTTGCAAAATTTGGTTTCCTACAACCAAAAAGGTTCATTCCTATATGCCATCATTGTGGCACATTAGGACACATTAGACCAAAGTGTTTTGATTTTAGGAATTTTGAGCAAAAGCCTTTTGTTCATTTCAAGAAAGTAAATGATGACTCACTTCAAACTCAAGTGAATGATCTTCTTTATAAAGTTGTCAAAATTCCTAAGGTGATCTCTTTGCCTCATAAAGTCTCAAAAGTGAAGCAAGTTTGGATCAAGAAGGAAGACCATGTTCTTCCTCATGTTGGTGACTAGTTTCTTTATTTTATGTATCTAGACCATTCTCTTATTTGTGTGTGCTTCATGGAGTCTAGATACATTGTCATGCATTTGCACCTTGTTCTTTTGTTTTATTATTTTTAAATGTGGTCATTGCATGCATATCTTTCAATCATCTCTCTCACAGTGCTTTGAATCTTGGGTGATCAACAAAATTTCATGTTCTTTTGAACTTGTTCACATTTATCTTGTTGGTCTTGTCCAAACATTTTCCCTTGGTGGCAAGGAATACATCCTATCCATTGTAGATGACTTCTTTGGGTTTATTTAGGTCTCACTCTTGCTTGAAAAATCAAAAACCTTTCAAAGGTTTAAATCTGTCTACCATCTTTTACAAAAAGTTAAGATGACTAGTCATCTGCCTCTTGTTAGAATTAGAACAAATCATGGTTATGAGTTTGAGAATTCTCAGCTTCTGAAATTTTGTGAGGTGATGAGAATTAAGCATGAGTTCTTTGCACCTATTACACCTCAGCAAAATGGTGTTGTGGAGAGAAAAAAAAAATAGAGTTCTTGTTGAGATGGCTAGGGTGATGCTCAATAGCAAAAATTTTGCTAAACATTTTTTTGGTTTACATCTCAAACAGGGAGTTTTTGAGGTATGGTGCCAAACAAACTCCCTATGTGCTTTGGAAAGGTAAGAAACCCAATGTGTCTTATTTTAGAGTCTTTGGTAGCACATGTTTTATCTTAAGAGATTGGGAACACCTTGCTAAGTTTGACTCTAAAAGTGACAAAGGAATTTTTCTTGGGTATTCCACTTCAAGCCGAGCCTATAGAGTATATAATTATAGGACCGGAACCATCATGTCAATATTGATGACTTTGCTGCCTCTACTGAGATGGCATTAGATGAGGATGGTCTTTTATCTTCTATTCTTGAGGGAGAATCTCCAGGTCTGGATCTAGTGGTTGACTGGTCAACCCTTAGCAAATTGGTTGACCAGTCAACTCTTGACAATTCTGTTCCAGTTGACCTGTCAACTTGTCATAATCAACCTCAGAATCTCAGCTCATCTGTCCCTATTGAAAACTCTCTATAGAAGCAAGATAGGAAGCCTTCTCTACTTGACTGCAAGTAGACCTGACATTTCCTATAATGTAGGAGTTTTGTGCTAGGTTCCAAAGTGATCCCAAAGAGTCTCATTTGTTTGTTGTCAAAAGAATCATAAAATATGTGAGTAGAACTTTTGAGTTTGGGTTGTTGTATACTTATGACACTTGTGTCAATCTTGTTGGGTATAGTGATGCTGATTGGGCAGGTTGTAGTGACGGTAGGAAAAGCACTTCCGGGAGGGTCTTTTATGTAAGCAACAACCTTGTTGCTTGGCATAGCAAAAAACAGAAATCTATCTCTTTATCCATTGCTGAAGCAGAGTATGTTACAGCTGGGAGTTGCTGCACTCAACTCCTTTGGATGAGACAAATGTTGGAAGACTATGGTTTTGCTCAATCATGCTTTCTAATCTATTGTGACAACATGAGTGGTATAGATATTTCTAAAATCCTGTTCAACACTCTAGGACTAAGCATATATACATTAGGCACCATTTTATTAGAGATCTTGTGGAAGACAAAATTCTATCTTTGGAATTTGTTCCCTCTGAGAAACAGCTAGCAGATATACTCACCAAGGCCTTGGACTTTCAAAAACATGTCACACTTAGGTAGTCCATTGGCCTTTGCTCAATTGATTGATTAGCTTGTCTGTTCCTTATCTTCAGCACATTGCAGAACTGTTGACTAGTCATCTTCGTTTTAGTTGACTAGTCAAATATAAATTTTTGTTTACTTGGTGTGCAAATGTCAAAAAAAACATCTGTTTCTTCTGATCTCTGATGGTGTGAAGTTTGAATCATTTTATGCTTTGCCTGATTTGTGCATAATTCCCCCCTTCTAGTTTGGAGCCATTAGATGAAATTTTTTTGGTGTTTTTATGTCCTCTTGGTGAGACAAGTGTTGTGATCCATTGTGGACAATCATTGTTATAATCTCCTATCTTATCTCACTCTCTTAGGCAATTTGTTTATAAATTATAAAATTTAAAAAATAAAAAAAAAACAAAAGGAAGTGTGACCAATGTAGTCACGACTCTAGGAAGGTATAAGGTGATATGATTGAAGAATCTAGAGCAAGAGCCGCAAAATTGGGCCACTCATGCACTTAAGTCTGGGATGTGCAAATAACAAACATAATAAATGGCCAGATTGAGTGATGAAAATCAAATAGGTTGAGTCTATGCTTTGAGTTTGTCTTGAAGGTTCATTATATACTTGTCTCTCCAAGAGTGATATTTCTTCATCTCTTTTATTTTTCTTTTGGCTCTGAACCTCCTCTGTCCATCTTGCCTTATCTCTGAGCATGAAATCTAATTCATATTCTATCTATCAGAGTTAGTTGCAATTGTTTTGTTTGCACATGTGGTTATCTTCTCTCTCTCTCTTACTTACTGTGCTTGAAGACTTGGACTAGGCTATAGTAGCTAATACATCGTTGATCACTTGATATTGCTAGTTCATGTTTGTGTTTTTAAAATCAAAATCATGTCTTCTTCAGGGTCGATACTAAAATTGATGCTTGTTATGATATTGCTTGAGTTCACTAGTCAACATATGCTCATGCTGATTGTGGTTGACTAGTCGTCTGCTTAATAGGGATCTTGTGACTTTTGGTGAAATTAATTTTCACTCTCTAAGAACCAAGACCATTGGTTATGACACAAAACACAAAGGTTCACTTGTCTTCTCCTTGTCTCATTTACACCTTCTGTTTCAACACTAGTACTGTGTTTATGTGTGGTCGTGTTTGGATGATGCCACTTTGGTCTATGACCCTATCTTAATAAGTTGTGTTCCCACATTCAATGATTTAGCCTAATATAATCTTGAAATCCTTACGGGTCTGTTGTGCTATATGAGTTTTGGATTGTTGGCTAATTTATTTTGTTGGGGGAGTTTCTTTGAGATGCATGTGTTTTGGCAACATTCTTGCTGGTTGTTTTTATCATTTTCATACATCAATGTTGCCTTCCTAAGCCTTATCTCGATTGATTTGCTCTCTTTTGTTCTTGGCTGTGTCTATGAGGTTGTTGGTCTTTTGATGCCACCTCAAATTTTAGACATGCGTGACTAGTCCATTTCATAGTCCACTCTCTTCTCCTTGTGCTTTTTGGAAGCTATGTTGTGTTTTTTGGACATCCTAGAGACTTATTTCTTGTATTCTTTCTCACATGTCCTCAATTTTGAGCAAAAATTTAGGGTTCATCTTGCATGGTGCTTTCTTCAAATTTGACATTGATTGATGCCTTAAATTTTGAAATCTTGGTGCCCTATCTTGATTTTACACTATGGTGTGTAAAGAAAAATTCATTGGTTGTCCCTTGTTTTGATAAATATATTGCTTAAACTCTGTCTTTTTAGGGGAGTTTCTTTATGTGTAATGTGTACACATTGAAATTAAATTCAGCCACTTGATTTTAATTGCTTTAGGTATGATTCCTTGCAACTTGTGCTCCATTTCTTATTCTTTTTAGTCTGATGCACTTTTGTGTTTGTTGGTTATTTATGGACAGTTTGCTGGATTAGTACATCAAAGGTTAATTCTTTTATGTTATATGATACTCAGGGGGAGTATTTTTGGACAGGTTGAGTGGTATATTTTTGTAATCTCATTGTGCGGATCTTTTTGCTTGGGTAGTTTATGCAACTTGATAGGGGGAGTTTTCTTGTATTGTTTTGAGCAAATGCTGTTTTGCTTTGTAATCAAACCGTGTCATGTGCATATTGTTCAAATCTGATTATGTGACTTGTGTTTAATGCACTTGATTACTGTTTCTCTATATTTGCCTTTTTGCTCTTTCCTTATCAACAAGGGGGAGAACACTCTCAACCCCATATTGCATATATTGCATATTGCTTCAAATTTCTGTGATATAATATGCTTGTCTTGTGCCTGGAGGTTGGTTGTTGTTTTGCAGGTACTTCATTTCATCATCTCCATAGGTTTGGTTTTGGGTTGAGTGTTGTTAGAGAGTGTGTTGTCAAGGAAAGCCAAAAAGGGGGAGATTGTTAATGTATGCATTTTGGGTTTTTTTTTTGGCTTCCCTTGACAACTTTGTAATAGGATTTCTATTGTTATTTATCAAGCTCAAGTTTAGATTGAGAATAGCTTCTCTAGGTGTTCTTAACTAACAACTATCATATGGAGGTTCATGCAAATTGACAAAGGTAAATTGTGCATTGCATAACATTGCATTAAACTGTTTTCATAAAATGATGACTAGTCATCTGTTTCTTGGATGACTAGTCATCTTTGCTCGCCAGCTTGATAACCAACTTTTTTGTCATATTCCTTTTTTCTCTCTCTCTGCTGCCACATGGGATTCTGACCTAGGGAACTTTTGTGTGTAAATACCAAAGAATTCTTCTTTGGGCAGCCGTCACTTTTGGGGGAAAGTTTTGGAAAGTTTCATAGCAAACTTTCGCTTCTTCTTCCTCAAGAGTAACCTTCATATTTTTCATCTTTGAGTTTTCCAAATTGTTTCTTTTTGAAAACTGCATTTGAAATATGAAAACTTCATCTTGCTAGATCAAACACTCTATCATATACATCTAGGTCAGATTCAAGATTGATTTCTTCAAGAGTATGGTTTCTTGAAGAAATTGGTCATTTTCTCCATGAATCCAAATTTCATTTCTGTTGAGTTAGAGCTTGCAAGCTAGTGCCATGGGATGAAAGAGCTGAGAAGGAGCTGCCATTGCCATGAAGAACTGAGCTTCAAGCTTTGCTAAGTTGGAGAAGAAGATTGCACAAAGGAGGTATAGCTCATCTTCCTAAATAGACCTAGGAATTTCTTGAGCTTGCTAGTGTTCTTTGTAAGAATCTTTTTTGCTTAGTGGATTGCCTGGTCGGTTGATGACCCCCAGTTTTTCCCAATGGTGGGTTTTTGGGTGAACAATTTCTGGTTTCCATCTCTGTAAATTTTCTGGGTTTGTGTTCTTGATAGTTGACTAGTCATCTGAATTTGTGCGGTTGACTAGTCATCTTTTTCTACTGTTTGGTGTTTGCTTGATTATGTTGTCTTCACACACTTTCACCATAGTTGTTGTTAGCACAGGGGATGCCTAGATTGATGGGTCCTTCTGAGTGCCTAGGTTGTCACTAGTAATTCTCTAGGCCTGCAGGTACATCTTGGTATGCTCTGTGTATGTTATTGTTTGGTATAATTCATATCTAACAGTTGACTAGTCATAAGAGTATTTGGTCAAGGTCTAGAGTGTGTGAAGGTTGTTGCGTTCTTGATTGAATATCTTTTAAATTTACCCCTCGTCACCTTAGTACCAATTTCATGTTTTATTGCCACGTCGCTAAGAATTTATGTTGATACCGCAATTCTCTTTTTCTCCAAGAATGACAAGTGTTCTAAGAGTGCTAAACATAATGGAATTAAATACCTTGTCATTAAGGAGGTTCAGAAACAAAGAGTGTCTATAAAGACAAAACTTATGCTTGCAAACCAAGTGAAATGTTCTGGCCAAAGACATTAATAGTTATGTTGAGAGGACTGTTCTTGGTCATCAACCATGATAGTATTTATGATGTTGTGGTTTGAGCAATGACAGTTTACTTGTTTTGACACTCTGAGCTCAATAATTGAATATGTTTGTGTTATATCCCGTTTTCCCTTAGATGTATACATGACTGAGATTGGATGAATGATAACAGGAGTAGTCTCTGACAAAGACATTATTGGACCTTTTATGATACTTCTCACTTATGGACTGTTTTAGGTGATTTGCTAATATTGTGGTGCATGAAAGGGATTATATCGCTTATTGATGGCATAACCGCCATGACTCGCATTAGACAATTGCTTAAATGCAGTATTTATGTCGACCATATGAAAGTGAGGATTATTTTGAATGTATCGCCCCTAAGGTTTATTTATTGAACCATATAGTAAATTTATCATATGGGCCAAGTGGGAGAATGTAAGAATATTTTTTTAAATGTTCTGTATGGCCCACATGAAGTGACCTATGTTGTAAATAAATTGTTTAATTGGTTTAATAAATATTATTAAAAATAATTATATTGGTCAAATAAAGAGAAGTAGTTTCCTATTTTATTACCGTGATGGGTGGTAATTGTAATGGGCTTCACTAGGAAACGGGTCCTCTCTCTGCCTATAATAGTGCACATACCCATCTTATGTGTACGCTGATGAAAACATGTATTAGGGTTTTCTAAACGTGCAAAAGGCGAGAGAGAGAAATCTATTTCCTCTACACTGACGGTCTACGGATCGCTCAAGACATATATCTTGATATGGTAGAAGACTACTCATTCAAGGTATGTATATAATCTAAGTCTAATTGAATTTCTACCTAATGTTATTGTGAAAATCATGAAGTTCAAGATCTTGGGTCATGAATTGGGTTCTTATGATTTTACCTAACATTAAATTTACAATATGCGCACCAAAAAAAAAAAAAAACCCCTAAATCGAGGATGATGAGCAAAAGGAGACTTAACTGGTGCGCTCAAACCCCACACCCACTTCCCCACAGCTACAGCCTAACTCTCCCCATCCATATATCTCCCTTCCTCCCCAAGTCAAAAACCCATTAAAACCCACCAACAATCAATGAATGATATATATATATATATATCTCCTTTCCTCCAATCCAGCAAAGCCATGGACAAACCTCCACCCAACATCATCTCAAGAAAATAAGTTGAATATTT
This sequence comes from Prunus dulcis, assembly GCF_902201215.1. NCBI lineage: Eukaryota > Viridiplantae > Streptophyta > Magnoliopsida > Rosales > Rosaceae > Prunus > Prunus dulcis. Next base: position 9,798,137 of record NC_047655.1, on the reverse strand, counting down.
TGTTCTATTAAACAAAGGTCAAATAGTACAATACATATATACAAGCATGGCCTTCTATCAATCCTACTATTAAGGCTTAGACATTGTGATCCAATATTAATGGGATTTGACCTACACTAATTTAAGCAAGTAAAGATATTTCTTAATACTTCCCCTCAAGTTGGAGAGTGAATATCATGAATTCCCAACTTATCACACAATGTCACAAACTGATCCTTCCCCAAGGCCTTTGTAAAAACATCTGCCAATTGGAAGCGTGTAAGTAACGAAGGACTAATTATTCCAGCTTGTAGTTTTTCACGAACTATGTGACAATCAATTTCTATGTGCTTTGTACACTCATGGAAAACACGATTAGCTGCAATATATAAAGCTGCATGATTATCACAAAACAATGGTGCATGCGCTATTTGTGGGACTTTTAAATCCTGTAGTATAAAGCGTAGCCAAGTTAGCTCCAAACATGTGTTGGCCATAGCTTGATATTCAGCTTTTGCTCATGATCTGTTTGTTTCTTGGATTTCCATGAGATAGGTGAATTTCCAAGAAAAACACAGTACCCTATAACTGATCTCCTTGTCCCATGGAAACCTCCCCAATCTGAATCACAAAAAGCTTTTAAGGTAAAATTGTTGGTAGCAGAAAATAACAAACCCTGAGCTAGAGTTCCCTTGATGTATTTCAGGACCCGTATAGTGGCATCCCAATGAGGTTTGCAGGGCTAATACATGAATTCACTTAGTGTTTGAACATGATATACTATATCAGGCCTTGTGATAGTAAGGTAGATCAATCGGCCAACTAGTCTCTTGTATTTGGGTGGATCATTCAGTAACTCTCCATCTGTGGAAGGGAAAAGGCCAAATACCAATATGACGCTCTAATACCATCTCAAGAAAATAAATGGTTGAATATTTTGTTGTATTAAACAAACGTCAAATAGTACAATACATATATACAGGCGTAGCCTTCTATCAATCCTACTGTTAAGGCTTAGAAGCCGTGATCCAATAGTAGTGGGATTTGACCTAAACTAATTTGGGCAAGTAAAGATATTTCAAATATTTATGAAAATATTTCTTGATACACCGAGCCAATTAACCCATCACCCCAACAACAACTGATGGCGCTCCCATAACCCACAACCCATAACCCACACCCAAACCGTACTCACCCTCCATGCGATGGCTTCTCCCCTCACTCTATTTCATGTCCTCGATTTTGTTGATGAAAAAAAAATTATGAAAATATTTCTTGATACACCGAGCCAATTAACCCATCACCCCAACAACAACTGATGGCGCTCCCATAACCCACAACCCATAACCCACACCCAAACCATACTCACCCTCCATGCGATGGCTTCTCCCCTCACTCTATTTCATGTCCTCGATTTTGTTGATGAAAAAAAAAAAATTTTCTTCTTGTGGAAAAAGAGGTTGGGATTGGGTGGGATGGTGAGGGTAAGAAAGGCTTGGTGATGGTTGTAGGTTGTGTTTGTTTAGGTGGGGTTGGGTTGGAGAGGTTGTCACTACTACATTTTAGGATTTGCGCGACGAATCCAATTTCGTCACGCAGAGTAACATATAGTCGCACGAACTCAAGCGCGACAGAAAATTCGTCGCGCGTTATTTGTCGCGCAAAGATCGTGAAGAAAGACTTTGCACGACAGATTGTATCACTCGTCGCGCAATTTTGTGCGACGGTTAACCTTTGTTACACAAAAGGTTCAGAGACGACGAAATAGTTTGTCGCACAAAATTACGCGCGACGAAAGTAGATTCGTCGCCACAACAATGCACGGCGAATAATTTTCGTCACGCAATACGTCTCGTAGACATTTTCGGCACCAAGAGTTCTTCGTCGCGCAATTCGGGTCTACACGTATTGTACGACGAAACAATGTTGTCACGCATAATCTTTTGCGCGACGGAAAAGTTCTTCGGGCGGTACGTGCCCAAAAAATTTGCGCGACGCAACACTGTTGTCACGGAAATCCATTTTAGCGACGAACATTTTCGTCACGCAAGAATAATTATATGTATTTAAAAAAATGAAACATCATTTTTTCGGAATATATAAATTTGCGCGTCGACAAAGCTTTTGTCGCGCAAAATTAATATATATAATTATTATATAATTATAATATTACTTTTGTTTTATTTTATAAAAAAATAAATTTGGTTTTTTTTTTTGGGTAATAAAATGAAATTCCAATAAAAAAAATTGAATTGTAAATAACAAATCTATTATATAAAATAAATGTATGCTACAAGAGAAAGATTTAAAAAATAATTACGAAAATAAAAAAACTAATCGAATAATGTTCCAAAATCTACATTGTCGTCTGGCACATGCGGTTCAGAGGTCTGGGGTCTACAGGGGCCGGCATCTGGTGGGGATGCTCGGGATGGACGGGCTCGGAGGTCGGCGCATCAAAATGAGGGACTGGAATGCCGGACTGTGCGAGGGACTGCAGAATGACCGACATCTGGCTCTGAAGAGTGGCCACCTGTGCTGTCAAAGCAGTGACCTGACTGTTTGACTGCGCTGATGAACGGGGTCTGGGTTCCCTCCTCCTGGCATTCCCCATCCCTCGACAATATGTCCCCGGTCTCCTCCCTAGAGTCTGATCCAATGTCTCCGTCAAGATCTGAAACCCAGCATCCTGTGGAGGATCCACAGACTCGATCGGAGTATCGGGAGGAAGTTGGGAGGCGGACTCCTGAAGAACCAACTGGCTCCTCTCCACCATCGTCGTCTGTTTAGCATAACATAAAATATAAATTCAAACATTCATATAATAACCTTTAATGTTGAATGCGTAACATAAGAATTAAAATTAAATAATACTTACATGAAGGGACTCGGCCAACTCATTCCCAGGTCGAACATAAACGTCGCCAAAGACGTCGATCTCTGGGAATTTGGACCCCCCCTAAATTGAACAAAAGAAGAAAAATATTAGTACGAAAAAATAAATTAAGAATAATGAAAAATTAAAAATTAAATAAAAATTATTTTATTATTACCTGACGCCGTGCATCCATCCTATAGGAGAAGGGCCTGGAACCCGAATGATGGAGAAGAGTCTTCTTCTTCCTATTGCCCTTATTGACTTTGGCTTTATTCTGTTATACAAAAAATAAAACGTATTAGTTGAAATTGAAATTAAATATAAAAAATTAAAAAAACATTAGTAAGAAAATAAAATAAAATATAAAAAAATTACCACAAAAGCGGGCGCCTGAAAATGAGCGCAGAGCCACGCCCAACTATCCTCCCGCCCCTCAAGCTCTTTCGGGCAACCCTCTTGAAGAGCGACTTGCGGATCATCAAACGCCTCAAAATGGTGGTGCAAGTCGCTCTTCCACTGTTTGTACCTCTCAGAGAAGAGTCTGTTGACGTACGCCAACGACTCGTCGTCCAAGGTCCTCCAAGTTGTAGTTCGTCTGCAATAAATTAATTACATACATTTAAATAATATAAATATAACGTTTGAAAGAAAAAGAATGAAAAGGCCTACATACCGACAACTGGCCGCGAACCTCCGTCTTGGTCTCGTCAGGCATCACCTTCCAAGACTTCCATTGCATCGGGCAATGGCTCCGAATGACATGACCAATGTCGTGGGCCAAGGAGCTATGCAACTCCGCCGTCGGTGCAGCCCGATGTCGCTCGTCGTATCCGATGTTGATACGACTGTTGGTCACCCGGGTGACCTTCGCCGTCTTCAACTGCCGACACGGCCCTCGGGTGTTCTTCTTGGCTGCAAAGAAAGATGACATGAATGTTAAATAAATAACAAATTTAACAATAAAATACACACACACACAAACACAAAACAAAAACAAGAAATAAAAAAGAAAATTAACTGGAGAAAAAGGAAAGCTATACCTGGCTGTGACCCCGACGCATCAGTGGATGTGGTGTCGGTGGTGCTGGCGGGCCGATGACGCCGCCTGGCGCTAACAGGCTGCGCCACTGATGACGCTGATGAAGCAGGCGCCTGGGACCCCGCAGGACCAACTGCCAAGTGGTCCATCAGTGCTGGCGCAATGGCAGCAGATGCTGGAGCAGTGGCAGCAGATGTCGACTGAGTCGGGGGCTCCGAACTCTGCGTGGTCGTCACCGCCCTACGACGTCTAATCAGGTCTGACATCTGCACAATTTCATTAATACACATACAAATTAATAAAATATACGAATATTTGAAAACACATACAATTTTATTCAGATTATTGACCTAGGGTTTGCGAGTTCGGAGTATCCGGGACTCCGATCCACGATCCGTCGAATCCTAGACGATCCAAGAAATACAAGGTACACCATACGTGAGTTTGAGTTCGATCCAACGGTCCGAACATAACAAACCCGAAAATCGCACAATAGGCAAAATCCGTTCGAGACTCAAACGGTAACCAAATTCCAATCCGAAAACACCTACGCGCTCGTGACAACTAGGGGATTGCACTGGGACCCAATGCATGACTGCTACAGTAACCCACCCGCCACCACACGCGCCGGCAGCATGTGGGTGTCCAAAGCGATACCAATCGCCGGAAAATTCTAAAAACTAAGGGCCAAGGTTCCTACCCTAGGTTCAAAACATCAATTGGAGCCACTTTTGTTCTCGGACATACCCCGAAAAATGGCCGAAAGTGGCCGGAATTGCAAATCAAAAACCGGCCGAAACTTAGGGTTTCAAATTAACTGCCCTATTGCAACAATTTCAGAAATCCTACCCAACCACTAGCTAAAGCATCAAAAATAGGACGGAAACCATACCTCAGGTGTCGGATTTGGTCGCCAGAGGAGAGAGAACGACGGCGGCGCAGATTCAGTGAAAACCGAAGAAATTGCGGCAGCTGGCTCGACGGTGACGCGGGGAAGCTCCGGGGTACCACCGTTGTGGCGGCGTGGTCCAAATCCACCGGGGTAGGAGGCTGAACTGACGGCGGAGAGAGAGAGGAAGAGGAAGAAATTTTCAAAAATCTGGGGAAGAAGGAGGTCATCGCGTGGTTTCTGAAATTTTATTCATTTCTGCGCGACGAAGTAAAAAAAAACGTTGCGCAAAAAATTTTAAATGACTATTGCGCGACGAAACAGATATGGGTTCCGTCGCGCAATGTCGTTAATCTGCCAAAATTTGGTAAAATGGTAGTTTTTGCGCGACGCACAACATAGTTTGTCGTCGCGCAATGTTGGCAGTCCGCCAAAATTTTGGATTTAGGGTTTAGCGGGAGAGATTGAAACCTTGCGAGATGCATGACATTGTATTTCGTCGCGCAATGTTGCCAATCCGCAAGAATTTGGGACCTACGGTTTAGCGGGAGAAATTGAAAACTTACGCGACGCATGACATTGTATTTCGTCGCGCAATGTTGCCAATCCGCCAGAATTTGGGACTTAGGGTTTAGAGGGAGAGATTGAAACTTTGCGCGACGCATGTACTGTGTATTTCATCTCGCAAAGTTGCCAGTCCACCAGAATTTGGGGCTTAGTGTTTAGCGGCGAGAACTTGCGCGAAGCATAAGTAGAGCGTCGCGCAAAAACTCGCAAAAAAATGTATACTAAGTGTCCAAGGAGGAAGAGGGTGAAAGGAGAAAGGGCTGGCTGATATTGCGTGACGAAGAGGATTGATTTTGTCGCGCAAGACTGTTCCCTGCAGGCTATGTGCGACCAAATAAACTTTGTCGCGCACTGTTGTAATAACGGCAACATTTTCGATTTAATTGTGGAGAAATTGCGCGACGAATATGAGAAACATCGCGCAAGTTAGCTTTCTGTAAACGCGAAAAAATTTGTGACTAAGTGTTGAAGGAGGAAGGGGGTGAAAGGGCTTGCTGTGATTGCGCGACGACGAGTCCTTTGTTCGTCGCGCAAGACCATTCTCTGCAGGCTTTGTGCGACCAAAGACACCTATTCGTTGCGCAAACCCTAAACCCTAAGCCGCAAAAACCCTAAACCCGAAACTAGTTTTCATGATCCAACCGGCAAACTTGTTTTTTTATACTTCGAGATCGTATACGCCGAAAATCGGAAAAAACAAACATTAAGAGATCAAGTAACGGGACAAAACTTTTCGACGGTTCTAAATGAAAAGTCATGATTTAACGGTTATTTTAGCTCTGATTTGTATGATTTTTTACAGCTACTTTTCTTTACCCTATATGAATACAATTACTGAATTTGATCTTCAATTTCAGATGTTTACACTAGGGTGATACGACATAATGTTATGTTATATTTAACGAAAGTATAAGTAAACTATTCATTGTTGGTGAATATATGGTTTTGATGGCAAACGCATTCTACGAAAGTAGTTTCAGCAATCCAGCCATCAAACTTGTTTATTTGTACTTCGAGATCTTAGACCCCAAAAATCGAAAAAAAAAAACATTCGGAGATCAAGTAACGGGACAAAACTTTTGAACGGTTATAAATGAAAACTCATGATTTAACGGTTATTTTAACTCCGATTTTGATGAATTTTTACACCTACACTCCATGACCCTATATGAATACAATGAACTAACTCGATCGTCAATTTCAAATATATATATGTGTATATATAATATATATTGTAAAATAATATATATTTGCGCGACGAACAGATGTTGATCGTCGCGCAAACTTTCATCGCGTGACGGAAGACACTTTGTCGCGCAATTATTTAACTTCATGCGACTAGTGTATTTTGGGTAGCGCAAACTTTGCACGACGAGGTTTTCT
>NC_047655.1:9773289-9789783 GCF_902201215.1 Prunus dulcis | reverse complement strand
AAATAAAAAGATATGATACAAATTAGCAAGCCTGTGATAATGATGCATACACAAACGAAAAGGATTATATACCTTTCTATTGGATACATCCAGCGATAGTTGACAGGACCAGCAAGCAATGCCTTTTCTGGCAAGTGAACCATCGCGTGCATCATACTTGTGAAGAAAGCTGGAGGAAATATCATCTCAAACTTGCATAGGACTTGGACAATGTCATGGCGCAACTGCAATATGTCTGTCTTTCGCAATGTTTTTGCCGTCAGTTGGGAAAAAAAATCTGGACAACAACATGATTGGCTTCACAACATCTTCCGGCAATAGATGTCGAATACCCACAGGAAGTAGGCGTTGCATAAACACATGGCAGTCATGGCTCTTAAGTCCAGTAAATTTACCCCCGTCAACATTCACACAACGTGCGATATTAGAAGCATACCCATCAGGAAACTTTACAGACGATACAAACTTTAGAAACTCTTTTTTTGTCATTCGGTTTCATAGAAAAGAATGCAAGATCCCTTCTAGCTTTATCACTGTCCCTGTTCATCCATAAACCCCTTCGTATGCCCATTCTTTCCAAATCAAGACGGGCTTTGATTGTGTCCTTTGTCTTGCCCTCGATATCTAGAATCGTGCCCACCAATGTGTCAAATACATTTTTCTCAACATGCATCACATCTAGATTGTGCCTCAATTTGAGTTTCGACCAATATGGGAGCTCAAAAAACATAGGCTTGTGAGTCCAGTTCATATGTGTAGAAGGTCTGGTCCGACTAACTGTTTTTCCGAACGGAGCAAAATCCAAGCGGTTCAGCTGTTCCAAGATCTCATCACCGGACCATTCTCTAGGTCTGAGGCGACGCTCTGTGTTCCCGTCGAACTCTTTATCTTTTTCCCGCCACTCGTGGTCCCATGGCAACCATCTCCGATGACCAAGGTAACAAACTTTTCCTGCGTGCCAACCAGAAGTTACATCTTCCTTGCATACGGGACATGCCATATAACCCTTTGTGCTCCACCCAGAAACCATTGCATATGCTGGAAAATCATTCACAGTCCACATAACTGCTGCCCGCAAAGTGAACATCTTCCCAGTTGATTTATCGTACGTGCGAACACCGTTTGTCCATAAATCCTTCAGCTCATCAACCAGCGGCCTTAAGTAAACATCGATTGACCTCCCAGGATCCTCAGTTATCAAAGCAGTCATCATCATGTATTCTTTTTTCATGCATTTCCAAGGCGGCAAATTATATGGGAATACGAAAATCGGCCAAGTGTTGTGGTGTTGGTTTAGAACCCCATACGGATTGAATCCATCAGTGGCAAGTCCCAATCTCACATTTCGGGGATCAGCAGCAAACTCGGGGAACGTTCGATCGAACTCTTTCCATGCCTCCCCATCTGCAAGATGCCGCATTACATCATCGTCTACCCGTTTTTCCTTATGCCATCTCATGTTTGTTGTAGTGTGCGTCGACATATACAATCGCTGCAACCTAGGTTTCAGGGGCAGATAACGCATCACTTTTTGTGGGATCTTAGTCGTTCTATTCTGAGATGTCATTTTGAACCTCGACTCATTGCATATAAGGCATGTATCCAACGTTTCATGCTCCTTGTAGAATAACATGCAATTATTTTTGCAAGCATGAATTTTTTTCATAACCCAATCCAAGACCATTCAACACCTTCTGCGCGTGTTTATGGTCTTTCGGCAAACAATTGTCCGTCGGAAGCATTCTCTTGAAAACCCCCAAAAAGTAATCGAAACACAGGTTCGACATACGATACTTTATTTTTTCGTGCATTAGCTCTACAATGGCCGTGAGAACGGAAAAGCGCTCGCACCCCGGGTATAACTCTTGGTTTGCATTTTTTAACAGTTTTTCATATTGTTCAAACTCCGCGCTGTCTATTGGTGTTGGCACGTCATCTTCCCTTTCGTGATTGATGTTGGTCGATGCAAATGGAAAAGCATCCTGTATAATATCCATGACTTGATCATTAGGATCCACAATAGGTTCAACATTGTCCATTCTTGTGGCATTTGAAGATGAAGCATGGTCTAATTGTTCCCCATGAAGGTTCCAAATGCTATATGTCTCAATCATTCCATTCCTTACTAAATGAAATCCAACATTTTCAATTATCTCCCACAACGTGTTATTACACCTCCTACAAGGACATGGTTTCTAGTTGCACCGGGGTTGTGTCTGCGTGCAAACTCAATAAAATCCTCGATTCCATCCAAGTATTCGTCTGAGCATCTATTCGAGTTCTGTATCCACCTTCTGCTCATAATTCCTGAAACCATAATCACAACATAACAATCACAACAACTTCATACGAAGTTATAATGTCACCTTATGCCTCCGGTAAGGGCCCTATCCCATTCGGGAATGCATAGTCTTGTCACGTAACCTACGGCTACATGAGATTAGATTTCGACATGGATGAATTTTGGCAGCATCTCGATACAGTTCTTGAGGTGGGCATAGGTATAAATACCTACGTACCACCCGAAGAACGTACCGAGATGACACCGAAATCTCCACAATCGAAACCTAATCCTGTAGCCGTAGATTATGTGACAACACTATGCATTACCAAACTGTCCAAATAGTGGGACAATTCAAGAATTAATTGGACCGCAGTCATGCTTTACGCATCCATGCACGAAATCCAACTAATCTCGAGCGGGAAACTAAATGTTACTAAACATACAAATAAAAGTACGAAGTTAATTTCAATTAACTTCGTACATCACAACACATTGTGCTACATCACACACAATTTAACAACATAATATAAATATAACTTCAGAAAAAAAATGTACACATAACAAACTAACTTTAACATTTTTAATATATAAGACAGAGACAGCGGCAGAGAGGTTGAGAGAGAGGCAGAAAGGAAATTTTTTTCCATTCTGCCTCTGCAATGGCAAATTTCTGATATGAAGAAGAAGGACTTTGCGCGACGAAGAACCCAGTTCGTCGCGCAAACTACCGTCGCCCAAAACCATTTTTCCGTCGCACAAATTGAGTTTTTTCGTCGCGTAAAAACTTGTCGACAAAAACACTTTTGACCGACGTAAGATTTTTCCGTCGCACAAGATTTCGTCGCGCAAATTCTTGTCCTCGTCGCCCAAAAACAAAATTCCGTCGCGTAACAATTCTTTTTTGTCGCGCAAGAATGTACCGACATCTGCTTTACGCGACGAAATATATTTCGTAGCGCAAATATCCCCCCTGAATTATTTTGGCGCCAAATTAAAAATATCCTTCGTTTTCTTAAGCGACAATAAATGGTTTCGTCGCGCTAAGTTGTCTTTTGCGACGAAACCTGTCGTCGCAAGAGTTTTCGCAGCCAAATCACCTCGCTTTTACGCGATGAAGTATCCCATCGTCGCGCTATTTTTGCTTACGCGACGATTGCTCTCGCCACGCAAGGATTTGGCGCCAACAGAATACCCGGGTTTTTTTCCCCCCTTTGCACGATGAAGGTGTTTATATGTCGCGCAAAGATGTTTTGCGCTTCAAAAAAAATTAATGAAGAATATATATATATATATATATATAAAGAAAAATGTAGAGACTGGTTAAACATTCAGAATACCAGAAAATGTCATTGGTTAATACAAATATTAAGAATTGAAATTATTAATAAAATAAGGATAATATGGTAAATTCACACTTTTTTATATTAAAAATTTTTAATTTTAAAATAAATTCAGATAATGAGTCCTATTTTTATGAAACACAACTATCCATTATCTTTTTTTATTCTAAAATAAAATAAAAACCAATTGGCAAATGTGCCAAAGGACTAGTATATATATGATGCTGCATGAATACAACTGTCCACGTCCTCTTCTCTAGTAACCATTTTTGAGTGAGAAAGAGACTAACAACATTTAGCTCAACGCCATGTAGAAACTTCAATAGGAATATTGTGTACAAGTACAATGCATGAACCTCTCCATTATCGTTTCAACATAACATGTTTCTGAAGGCCAGGTATGTGTGTGTGCATAATGTAGTCTTCCCAATCAATGCATTTTGGATCAAAATTGAAAGTTTCCGATTCGACGAAACTCTCCCTTGTTATCCTTCGCAGATCCTCGGCATTGTTGTCATCAAAGCTGCATTTAAATCAAAATAACTTAAATGCATGATTACACTGATAAATGTACTTATGTTTAATTGACAGCCAAAATAATGCATACGTACATGCCCTTGAATAGCATATAGGGCTCATATAGCTCTACCAAGCGCATCACCAATTTGAATTTCTGATTATAGTTGACATACAGATCTTGGAAATATTCGCCAAATGCTTTGTTTACGAACTTTAAACCCTTCAAACAAAAATTAAAAGTAATATATATGAATATACATATAAATACATATGTATGTAATTTACTGTTAATGATGGAAATTACAAACCTTCAAAGGTAGCATGAAGCGAATTTGCATATACATGCGAAAAGTAGCCATAGTCTTGAATATTTTACACTTGCCAACCTTGACAGGCTTTCCATCCTTGTCAATCCATGGATTTTTTGTGAAGTATCGGAAGACAAAACTGTGAATATTAAGGAAATTGATAGGATTTCTCAAAGAGCTTCCCACATGGTAAATGATACTAGACGATTTATTTGCATTTGCCACCATTGCTACAGTTATTGAATTTACCACCATATCAACAGGAACCTGCATAATTTCAAAATCGATCGTTTTGATTGTAAAATTACTGTTGTGTGCTTGTACCTATGAGTATTTGGAGAACCATGAAGTTTACTGAAACTTACCATATCAAATACTGACTTAGGATCCACAAGCAAACATGTTAGCTTCCCTTTACAATAACCAGCAATTACACTATCAATGGTTCTGCAACAACAACAACAACAAAGATTGCATACGAAATAAAAATCATTGTACCATTACGTTTTTCTGAATCTGCACAGAGACCTATATTAGTAGCCTTTTGTTTTCTTTCCCAGTCCCCAATGAAAAATTGAAAATTTTGGAAAAAATATAATTAACCACGTACTGATCTATTGTATTAGTTCCAGTGTCTCATAATAAGCTTATAATTTTGTTAACAAACAAACTGAGTTATGCGTGTTTTCTGAGTAAAATCTAGTCAAATTTTAGAGTGCTTGCAAGCTTCATACCTGAAACCTTGGACCCAACCTGGAAATGGCTCTTTATAAGTACTGGTGACTACAGTCGGACGTATGATGACGACGGATAGATTATCTTTTGAGTGTCTTAGAAGTATTTCTCCCATCGCCTTTGTGAATACGTACGTATTTGGCCATCCATACAATTTAGCCCTGCAAGAATATAAGAAATAATAATGAGAAAATTCTGTAAGGATATTAGTGAGAAGCCCCAGAGAAAAATAGACCAACAATTTCACACTGCAAAAAAATTATTTTATCTCAATTCAATGAATGAATCGATAGAGCTAGAGAACACTGCAGAAATAACTTCTTCTTTTTTTTGCTTATTGATAAAATTTGGAGAAAAATAAGTCCGAAACTAAGAATCATGCTTGTGGTTTTATAAGGCACAGCTGGATGGATGATCGAAATAACCTTTCAATGCCAAAATCCTTCATCGTGGTTGTAATAACTTCTTCTGTCGCATTTTGTGCTTTTAGTTCATTCAGTTTCTCTTCCACCAAATTCTTCTCTTGCACTTTGAAATCAAATTTAGTGATCTCCTTTTCCATCCCATCCATGCAAGATGAGTCCTCTAGTATAAGTCCTTCCCTTTCACCACATATATAAGCTGAAAAACAATCAACATATCAGTGAAGCAAATCAAAGGAAATTGAGACCAGGAAAAAACATTCTGAGATGATAAATAAAGATGAAACTTAGAAAAGAAAAAAACATTCTGTGGACGCGGTAATAGTACATAACTCTTCTCCTCTCCTTTTTTTGACATGAAATTTGAGCATATAAAGTTTAGGATATGGAAAGGCTATATATATATATATACCATATGGCAGCCTTGTAGGCCATGGGAAACCAAGAGAAGAAAATAAACACTAACCAGTTGACACGTGGAGCAGGATCTCTAGCTTTAGACATTTCTTTGCAAAGCTCAGTACGTGTTGAACTCCAAATGTATTGACACTCAGTGCAATATCATATCTGCAAACCAAAGTTATGGTAAATTGTAATTACATGTTTCTTTTGAGTAGTTTTGGGTAACATATAATATAATAGCTATATACCTTTCATCAAAATTTGTGGTTCCTGCAGAGTTCAGTATGATTTCAATGTCAGTGCACATTTCTTCTCTCAACTTGAACTCTTTCACTCCTAGGTCATCAAAAGTTACGTCTCCTGGCACAGCCACAACTTTTTTTGCTATGAATGAATCAAACTCTGCACCCCATTTCTCTCTAAGAACCTTGAACAACTCCTTCCTTATTATCTTAATATATATAAAAATAAGTAAACATTAATAAAATGTACGTCATTACAAGATACATTAAAATTATTTGGCTATTATGAAATACGTATTTATATATAAACCTGATTATGCATGCGATCTGTGGCTGACTTGGTGTCCGAAACTCTTAAAAGAAGATAAATCTTTTTCACATCTGGTTGAACCCTGAGTATTTTCTCCACAAATACTGCATGTGCATTTGTAAATTAAGTTACTATGAGAGAGAGAGAGAGAGAGAGAGAGAGAGAGAGAGATGGAATTAATGTACCCATTCCAAGGAAGCCAGTGGCTCCGGTTACTAAGATTGTCTTGTTTTGCAAATATCCTAGTATGCTCTTCAACTCCATTGTAAAAATCTGAAGGATAGGTTGAGTAATATCAGAGTGCATATATATATAGAGAGAGAGAGAGAGAGAGAAAGTCTTGCCTACTTATAAAGGTTGTACTTTTTCTCTTCCTTTTTTTGTTTTTGTTTTTTTTTCTTGAGAATGACTTTAACCTAAATTCATGAGCCATGTCGTTGGGTTTCTGTTTGTTGCTCACCGTCCCAATAATTTATCATTATTAGTAGATTCATGCAGTTGAGCTAGCAGTAAGGTATGCCTTAAACATAAGAGAAAATGAGGGGAGCATACAATAATTCATCCAACATATCTTCTGAGATGCACTATTGCCAAGAACACATTGAATACGTACACAGTTGGTAGATAGCTGATGGAGCAGACTGATGTAGACATAAGGTTTCCCTTCACATGGATGGGAGATAGGCATTATTAATGGGCAAAAACTAATTTTGCTTCCTCTAAGTTAATTTTTGCAATTTGACCCTTGTAGTTTGATGTCCTCACAAATCAAGAATATATGTCCAAATTTCGTCCAATTCTGTGATTAGATAAGTATCAGTGACGTGGAGGTGTATATTTTGGATGGCATTGGAAAGAATTTGATAGAATTTACAAAGTATCCTTAAATTGCTATTGAAACTACATAAATGAACAAAATTGAAACTATAAAGACCAAACTAATAAAATGGACAAACTACAGGGATAAATAATGACATTTTGCTTCATATTAACCACAAAGAAGTCTCACCAAAGATAGCACAAATTTTTTTGCTTTTTAAACGTAGTTGAACGATTAAAATAACCATTTTGATAGAGGTAAGCTAATTTCGATGAAGGAAGCTTCAACATGCTAGTTATGGAGGTGGTTGATTGGCTTTCATTTTGGGAGTGGCTGGTGTTGAGTGTACTAGTGTTTACTTCGTAAGCTAACCTAGTGTATCGTAAAAGGAAAATACTTAGTTCTTTATATGTATAAATTATTATTCTTTAAAGACAAATCACGACATGTATCCATAAATTTTTATTTTTGTAATTTTAATGTATTTCTCTTAATAAAAAAATAATAATTTGACATATATGAAAAAAAAAATTTATAACATTAATAAAATTATTATTTTCTTATATATTAAAAGCGTAATTTATCTATGGAGAGTGATTGAGATGTCTTAAGTATCACTTGTTTCAAGAAAAAGGAAAAAAGAGCAACACCGCCCATGCACATGCAAGTAGTCGCCTCAGCCGTCCATGCAACTTGATTTGGCAAAGTATGAACGTCTGGGAGTGACACACGTAGGTGGCGTATGTGTACAGTGTACCTAACAAAAATTCAAAGACAAAAAGAGGCATTAACTGTTGAGCAACACAACTTTTTTCCCACCAAACATTACTCAGTTTCCTATTTGGAGGTAGCCTGCTGACATAATCAGATACATGTGGACAAATGTTAGGTTTGAACTTCGAACCGCCCTCGATTTAAGAATAATGAAGGGCCATACTTCGGAAGGGGGAGGGGGAGGTGACAGTTGGGTTCAAATATAAGATCACTGTTTTGCAGATTATGGACCCACACTTCACTAATATCACTGTCGTTAATAAGGAAAATGATAGGCTTATCACATGTTTTATACCATATTATGTACCACCTCTCTAATAGAAGTGAGACCCATTGTATTAGTAGGCTTCATCTCTATTAGAGAAATGGTACACAATATGATATAAAAATGTGATAAACCTAGTATTACTCTATCAATAATAATGCTATCCGCGGTGCCGACACTTTATGAGAGCTTGTTATAGCTATCAGACCATTTATGTCCTACACAATGAACAATAAGTTTGACCATTGGATATGAACGCATTCATGTGCATCTCACTAAACACACAGCGACCTTAAAATTGAATGAAACTCATATCTCAGATGAGCTGAATCTTACCACTTAACACAGCTGCGGACAACTTCAACTCTTCTCGCAGGGGAAAAAACGACAAGATTAGAAGAAGGGTTTGACCTTGAACAAAAAGATCTTCATTCAACAAACCAAAGAAAAAATCTTTTATTCAGCAAACCAAAGAAAAAGTATTTATTCAACAAATAGTGAGGGCGGGAAACATGAATCCGCTTTGTTGCAATTTCTCACTCAAATCACACCCCGGCCCTAACATTCGTAACAATCAAGTCCACTATCAATAATGAGCCAACATACTGCAAACTTTGTAGGGAACAAAGCTTGCAGTATGTTGGTGATACAGCATAACATCAGAGACACTAACCCTACAAGGGAAAACTGGGCCGAAAACTTGAGTGTTACAGCGAGGGGTCGTTGTCATAACTCATAACAGGCCATCTTGCTTGTCCAAGACTCATATTACTCAGCCACAACCATTTCCATAAGTTATGATCTCCACAAGCAGCACGGAAATAAAGACTCGTGCAAACAGTACTAGGCAGAAGAAAGATTTAGCTGGGAAGGAGATGGGGACCTCTCTTTTCTTTTTCCTGTCACAACTGTGGTTTTCTCATTGTGACTGGCAACAAACTCTGTCGTACATGAGTTCAGTGATTCAAGGTTCCTGCAGACACCGCCAGTTCGAGATGTTTCCAAATTATGTGAGACTTCACCAGAAGCTTTAGAAACACTTGGCCGGGTAATGCAGAGCCAGGTTCTTGCAGGCTCCTGACAGCTGTCATCTGCTACAGGCACATGCCAGGATCCAATTTCTGATTCCTGAAAAAAATTGGCACCTCAATACTTTATAGTATAAAGTTAAAGGGATCAGCTTCACACGAACACTAATCACACTAACACTAATCACCACTAAGAATTTATGCACTTATAGCCCTCGTTCTGCCTTCAAACATTTAACACAATCCCGAACTCGTGAAGATTATCATTTTATTACACAACTAATTTTTATTTCAAGAACATTTGAATGAAACATTAAGCACTCAAAACAGCTCAGATAAAAAGACAAACTAAAACAGAATTTTACTGATTCAGGCGACATTTTAGAGGCAACTTAGGGATCATGGACATCTATAACAAAGTTCAAGCCCGTCATAAGTTTGCTTAAACCAAGGAACCATTTTATTAAAGCATTGTCTGTAATTGATAACTATATTCCTATTATCTAACTGATGCTCAATAGAAGACTAAACGAACTTTACCAAAAGAACTATTTCCTTCCAGCTTGAGCACAAAGACATGGTTGTCATCACAACTTTCACATTAGCATGACAGAAAGATTATGAACACAGAAATAAGACACCTAGAAGCATTGTATCCAATGCAACATAAACTCTATAAATGTATTCCACGCAACATGCATATGAATCACCCACGTTTTCATAACATTCTTTAGATTTTAGGTTTACCCATACAAGTGTTTCTCCAAAATATCTTGAATGATTTATCTTCTACAATCTGACAAGAACTTATCTATTTCGTATATAATAAATTTCTATATTCAACATTTTCTATTTTTTGTCCCCACATTAATTTCCTATTTGCACCCTCAAATTCCACACCTAGCAAAGGTGCCCCAGCATGGCCAGGGCCACTGTCCTTTTTCCTGCCTTCATTTTTTATTTTGATGAAGAAGACGAACAGTGCTCTATACCAAACTAGATAAATCAGATTATATAGAATGGAAGAAAGTCAGAGTTAGAACATGCCATCAGAATGAACCAATATGAGAAATTAAAAATAGTACCTGGATGACTGAAGAATATGGGGGCGGCATCTGAAGTTTCAGATTGCCTTTGACAAAAGTATATCGAACCTGCACAACAGGATGCATGAGAACTTATAGCATAAAAGATAGGTCTGCATGGATCAATTTCACATTTGAAGCAACCACAAGACCACTCAATCAGGTTTCAAAAGAAAAAAAGATTAAAATCAATAGAAACCATCCAACATATCACAAAACCAATTTGCAGAGACATCTGGTGGTATTGATTTTGTTGATTTTATGGCGGAATGGAACTTTTCTTTTTAATATAAGGAGTGGTTCATTTCTACAAAAAGTTTAATACGAGTTTCATTATTTCCCATTGACAATCAATATCCAATGCAATAACAAGGATTTTCCCTTGTTATCATCCTTTGAGATTGAATAAAAATATGGTAATGTAGAATATGGGGAGCACAAAAACTATGGCTAGAGACAGAAATAAAAAGGAAAAAACATCTCTGCATGTTTTCTAGAGAGGAAGAGTTGCAGGCAAAAGAGATAGTCAAGAGGTAACAGAAAAACTTGAAAGATAAAACTATTTGAAATTGCTTTTAGTTTTTGGTTTTTACTTTAGGTGCCATTCCATATACATTTTGTCACTCCATCCCTCCCCTTACCTCCTCCCTTCTTTGTCCGAGCATTTCCTCTTTACCTTTTATTAAAAAATAAAAACTGAAATCCAAAAAAAAAATAAAAAGTTCAATCTGTGAGAGGCTGCCTTGACACTTTACTTAGACCTTAATATCTCTAAACCAAACTCTTCAGGCATGCACCCCTATTAAATAAACCCCACTCAATTTTCTTTTGAGTGATTTGACTCATCAACGAGGTCCATCTTCTACACGGTCAGTTTATACTTTGTGTTAGCATGTCATGTGATTTTAGGATTCGTCTAATGCACCAGTTAACGCCAACTCACTAATTTAGTGTTGGGTGTTTCGTGTCAATACAACAGAAGCAATCGACAAGTTTGACAATTTGGATTGGAACTGCAACTGTAAAATCTTCCTTCCACTGAAATGAACTGACAGCCACTGTTTCTCTATATAAGAAAGTAAAAAATGGGTGCTATTCGTACACTAGCTTACTCAAGTCATAGAATCAACCTGATCAGATTGGTTCGGATCTTAAGCCTCTGAATTTACAAATGGTGCATTTATGTGCATTTGGTTTAATCTAAACCATTACAACAATCCAATGGTTAGAGTTGTTGCCACATGAGCTACCTTGATTACCTTCAGTGTTGAAAATAAAAATGTAGTAAAATCAAGGTAGCTCATGTGGCAATAAGTCTAACCATTTGACTGTTGTAATGGTTTAAATTAAACCAAATGCACATAAATGCACCATTTGTAAATGCTGAGGCTCGGAATCCAATTGATGTAGCACAGCCCTGGGTGTGTTAGTTTTAACACTCAGAGCAATAGGACAGAAAAGAATGAGAAAAGCTGAAGGAAAGAAAGATAGAAGGCAGGCAGAAATCAGAGAGTTAAGAGAAGGTTTAATCAATATTCAAATCTCCCTTTTAAAGAACTACATATAGGGGTATTTATAGCAAACTAAAACCTAGAGACAATAGGATTAAAATCCCCAGCTAAAACAGAAATCCTATTCCTAATAAAATAGGAAACTTAGAAATCCTACTAGGATTTGGAAAACTAAAGAATATAGGAAACTAACAAACAAATTAGGCAACTAAACAATTTAGGTCCTATGCATCCTGCATCACCAATTGGTTCAGATTGGTAAGGAAGGTTAGACACTCCTAAGACTTCTGAATGAATACAAGGGCCAGCACTGAAAATGAAAAAGCTCAAACTATGAAGTCATGATAGAGATGGACATAGAGTCTTTGATAGAACTAAAAATATGACTGCAATACAAAGAGTTTCATATCATCATGCAAAATCATATGAACTCTTCCATACTAGGAAATAAACTATTTTCTAGGTTTTAAAATGTAATTAAAACGAGGATAGCATCTATACTGATATGTTGGATGAGATTGTGAAAGAGCGGAATGAAATAAAATTTGAAAAAGCAAATAAATAAGTTTAGAACATATGACATAATATGTTCAATGAGGTCGTCCAAGAACACATACTTGGTGTCTGTCTTTCCACTTGAGAAAGAAGCTGCTTCCTAGGAGTTCAAAAATGTGATCTCGCATTTCATCATTTGTAACTAGCAAGCACTTGAGCTTCACAGCAGCATAGAGCCAATACCTGAGTCATATCAAAGAATTAATTTGTGTATTCCAAGCATAATAGTCGTGATGTTTAAAGTGATGAACACACAGGCCACCGGAGGGAGAAATGGTTCTTCATAAATACATGTTTTTTTTTTTTCTCAAAATATTCCATGTACATGTTTTTTTCTTCTTTTTTTAAGAGAGCACTTAAAAGGGGAATGTTGTTGGTGTTGCTGTTTTGAGCAACCAAAGTCTGGAGAGAGAGAGAGAGAGAGAGAGAGAGAGAGAGAGAGAGAGAGAGAAACTTTCAACCAAAAGCTTGCACAATCAGTGGAGCTGATATAGTTCATCAACATAAATGTAGGAAACAAGTAATAACATTTGGTAAGAAATGGATCTCAGGCTCATACCAATCGTCGTTGGAACCACTTGGTGTGGCATAAAGAATGCCTTTATCCATCCACTCCTCAATCAGTTTTCTGTGGGAAGGATTTTCCACAAGTCCCCGGAAACGTCTATTATGCATGACAACAAGTGGCCATTTCTCTCCACTCTTATTATACAATTCTTTCACAACAGCGTCAAGCTGTTCTATATAGAACAGAAATATAAGTCATGATTAAACGTGACTAAGGGGCCTATCAAAATAAAAGTAGAAATTGACAAAATAAGAGAGCAACAATCATCTTCGGATGTACAACCTGAGAAAGACTGAATCCACCATCTGCAAAATTCTGCTGGTAGAGCCCAATATTAGCTCCATCCACTATAGCTTCATACTCAGCATGTTTGTCCAGCCAATCCTATATTAAGACATTGGGGAAAATAAGAATTACAATATGTTTGCAAAGTAACATTGACCCAAATATAATCAAATTGAACACATAAAAAAACATTGGATTTGCTACTTTAATCTTCTTCATAGCCTCAACAACTCAAAATCGCCTCATTAATTCTGATTTCTGTCATTTCAAGGCAAAACAAATGTGCAAGACTAAATGCCAATGCAATCGAAAATTAAAGAAACACCACCACAGATTATGCAGCAGCATCTCGTTGGGCAATCAGGCCCACATTAAAGTTTATAACCGGACTAAGAAAAAATTGAATACTCAGCCCAATTGATCTGGTGGGACCATGGTACAGCAGGCCCAAGCTGGGAGTTCAAGTAATACCCACCCCACAGGAATGAATAAATGCTTCAGAGAGTTTCAAGAAAAGGAGTCACATAAGTCTAGAGGTCTAGAAGCTTCAAATAATTATGCTGTACCTAGGAAAGGGTCATCCTTGGTAGTTTAGGAAGTTAGTTGGGACAATAAAAGAGGTCTAATTAATGTTATGACTTTGAGTAATGCGTGGAAGGCTACTAGTCATCGTTACACCTGATGTGAGTCTGTCATTTTGGGGTAATGAAAAGTACTACGAAAATCACATAAACCTTGTTATACATTAAGTATAGTAAATCTATGAATCTACCACTAATATGACAACCTAACAAACAGGAAAGCATCCCAGTTCCTGCATGTTTTATTATTAAAATCCCAACTTATCTATCAGAAACAAGAATCTCCTTATACATTGAGGGGAACCAGCATCAAAATATAACATGTACATCCATATCTGCTTAAATCTTGAACTCTGCTCTCAATTCCTCAAATTTGAATACTATAGTCTCTGTCCATTACATAAATTCAAATTGGAAAAACAAAAAACAAAAAACAAAAACATGGCAAATTTGACTAATCAAAATATTTGACTCACCTGGAACTCACTGAAATTTGACTTAACCTCCCGTTCCATTGCCAAAGCAGCAACCGACTCCGCAAACCTCTGGGTCTCCCCACAATCAATGTCAACACAAACCAAACGCTCACCACAAGAGCAACACTGGCTGCTGCTCATATCCGCATTGGCGCTCCTCACATCCCAAACCCCCTTCCCAATCCATCCCTGCCCATGCCACCCTCCCCCATTCCTCAAAACCGCCTCTTTCACCCCACCCGAATCCCAATTCGCTTCACCCAGCTCACAAGCCACTCCACCCAAAAACCAATCCTCAATGATCTTAGCCGTTGATTCTCCAACACACCTCACTACATTCCTCAACTTATGCAAATAACCATAAACCCTCTCCCCATTCCCCGTCTCCGCACTCACCTTCAGCAACGCCGCAATCTCCGGCTCCTCCAAGCTCACCCCCACCATACCCATATGCTCCTCCACCTCATACGCCTTCTCCGCCTCCAATTTCTCACAAAAGCAAAACAGCGCCGGGTCGCACGTGCGCAACCTCGGCAACACTTTATACTTATCCATACCCTTCACCAGGCCAAATGCGTAATCGCCGTCCCCTTTGGCGGCGGCAAGCCGGGCCACGGCGGTGATCGTGGCCTCGTTCGGAAGGGTTCCGATAGATAACATTTGGTTGAAGACGCGGAAGCCATTGTCCAAAGCCAATTGCTTCAGAGAGGGGTCGCTGACGGAGTTTGAGCAGAGGTAGAGGAGAGTGTTGAAGTGGTGGTGGTTGAAGTGAGTCTTTTGGGAGACGGCGGATTCGTATAGCGAGATTGCGCTGGGCAAGTCTTTGTGCTTCGAGCAGAGAGTGAGGGAGGAGTGGAATTGGGTTTCTGGAGTTTGCTTCTTCTTGATCTTCTTTGGGGTTCCCATGGGAGTGTGCAGCTGTGTTGCACCGATACGTCAGTCTTGAGGGGTATGCTCGTATCGGATACGGCGATACGTATCCGATACCGCTATGTATCGTCCGAAAGTTTGACCGTCCGATACGTCTCCGATATACGGTCCCGATACGGCGCTGCTGCGAGAAGTCTGTGGGACAGGAAGATGAAGAAGCGTCGTCGTCTGTGAGGCTCTGCTACGCGAGGAAGACGAAAAAGCGGCGCTGCTGCGGGAGGAAGAAGAAGAGCGCGTCTTTCTTTGTTTGTAGGTTTTCTCTTAGACGACGTCGTCTCATTGTTGGGCTTTCAATTTCACTTAAGTTGGAACGCACGTTTTAAGGAATAATGTTGTAAAATGGGTGAAGCCCACATTGCAAACTAACATTCAAGTTCAACACATGCTCTAACATTCAAGTTGAACACAAAATCAAACCTCACACCCACCAAACCAAATCACACACCCATCAAACCAAGCCATTTGCTTTGCCTATAAATAGGCATTCTATTTTGCTTGTAATGTGAGGATGAAATGAGAGAAGATGAAGGGAAGGAAGAAAGAGGGGTGAGTGTGTGAAGAGAAAGAGAGAAAGATGAGAAATTCTCCCTAGAGAGAAAATTAGGTGAAAATAATATTGTAAACACTAGAGTTGTAACCATATTATGTTATGAATGAAAGGTTACTGTTGCTGCTCTCCGAGGACGTAGGCATAGCCGAACCTCGTTAAATGTTGTGTCTCATCTACTTTACGTGCAGCTCAATATTCGCACATATCCCCGTTCATTTTATAACACGTTATCAGCACGAGAAGCTCTCAGGTATAATTTTTGTGTTGCACTATTATCTATACTACTAACCATTATGTTGATGTAAGGAAGAAAAGTAGTGGAGAAGTTGTGGTCTGCTAGAGAGATATACGAGCAAACCAACTGTAAGGATAAGCTCTATGCCTCTTACTTTTTCTATTATTTTATTATTTCTCTATATTTTTAGTGGTGGTTTTTATCCCCACATTTATTTTATTTATTGTATGGTGTAGGTTTATTACCCATACAACAATATCTATTTAAAA
>NC_047655.1:9645867-9773189 GCF_902201215.1 Prunus dulcis | reverse complement strand
AAAAAACAACAAGATATCGGGAAACAATTTATTCACTTCAAGGTATAATGTAATGGAACATCCTATGAATTAGTGGCAACCACAATACTGACTCTACTATGGCCCTCCTTTCAAATGTAAGAAAATGAAAGAAATTGGCACCATCCCTTCAGTTTTTTCTTAACAAAAAACCAAAGATAAATTCATAAATAAACCATCAAAACGGTATAAAATGTTTGTAAGACATGTACAATTACAAAATTATAAGTTCTCCTCAGAAACAGACTTCTCTAAGTATCCATACACAAACAACAAAAGCAAAAGCTTAAACAGTTAGCTTATAGCAAAATCAATGTCCCCATTTCTCTAAACCACAGCTGCTGGTGGTAGGTTCCCATCTTCACTCATTTCCCGCTTTCTTTTAAGCACACAATGATCAAGCACAAAACAGCAAACTTTTAAACAACTCATATTACACCACATATGGTTCTAAACAAAACTCATCCATATCCAATATGCAAGCCCTAAACTTAGTAAACAAAGTTATACAAAAATATGTCGAATTAACAAGCATTATTCTCAAACAAAAAGTATGATATGGTTGGGAGTTTACAAGTTCAAATATTTATACAATACTTGATTTTGTCAAACTCTGTCTTGAGATATTTTATCAATCTAGAAGTTTCTTTCATATATGAAAAACTACGAACGATAACAAAGGAAATTCTTTCTATGTAAATTATTCTTCGATTCCATCAGACAACCATGCAAATCCTTTGCACAATTGAGTGTAATGTGAAGGGTCGCTACCTCGTTGGAAGATAAAGAGAAAAAAATTAAGGAATTTAGCAAGCCACCAACAGTTTGCTTAAGATATTTCAAAATGGTTGCTTCCATCATGGAGTTTTAGCCACAAATTCTTTTCATGGCCACATTTTCTACGTAAAATATAATCAGCGAGTATTTTTTGGTAATGATCCACAGAGAAGAAATCACCATACACAGGTTAATTGTCTTACACTTTAGATATCATCTTCAACAAACAAAATAGATACCAATTAGACTTCTAAGAAGGTTAAATGCAATGCTCATAAAGACTCATACTAAGCCACCAAATACCATTCAATAACTGCTACAAAAACCATAATAAAACCATACTAAAACTAAAAATACAACTGCACTAAAATGCCAACACAACATCACTACATTAGCAATACACTAGCAAAAAAACACAATACGACAGCAACAGCAACAGCAACAGCAACACAACAGCAGTGCAAGCATCAGTCCACAAAGAACAAACCCATTCACTGTTTGAAACAAGGAATCATCATACTCAGATCATTTCAGACAAACCCCTAAAACAATTTCGATGAAACCCCTAAACCAATTTCAGAGAAACCCCTAAACCTTCAACCAATTTCAGAAACCCCTAAACCTTCAACCAATTTCGAACAAACCCCTAAACTAATTTCAGCGAAACCCCTAAACCTTCAACCAATTTCGAACAAACCCCTCAGCCAATTTCAGAGAAATGCATAAACCCTAAAACAACTTCAGAGAAACCCTTAAACTGTAAGAAAATGCCGATGAACAGTACTGTCGCTGGGAGAGGAAGAGAGAAGAGACAGTCGGAGCTGAGTGAGGAGAGACTGAGAGCTGAAGGACCACAGATTCGGAGCAAAGCCACCGGAGAGTGAAGAGAAACAGAGGGCAGCGAAGAGACAGAGGCGAGAGAGAACTTCAGCAAAACAGAGACAATAAAATTTCAGCAAAAGTGATATCTGTGCAATAAGGGGACAATAAAATTGTATTTATAGGTGATAGTTCCAAAATTTTTAAAAAAGGGTGGTATTTTCAATTACAATTATAAAAATGGTGGCATTTTGGGCTATTTCCCTAAAAATAAACCATAAGTAATCCTCAAATTAAGGATTTAAATTAACAAATTTACAATAAAGATTTAATAAATAAAAAAAGTAGAAACTTAAAATGGAACCAACTGAAAGCAGAGAAAATTACCAAAGGCTACGGTGGAGCATAAAGCATTTAAGTTTTTGAGAGGAATGTGCAGAGAAATAGTGTAAGAACCCAAAACAAAATATCAAAAAAGAAAGAAAATATCTAAAAAGTAAAGAAAATATCTTTTAGCGAAAAGACCAAATTGCCCTCGCATATTTTAATAGGGGAAAATTTAACTTTTTAATTGAAAAAGAATTTGGGAATTTCGCTTACGCCATTGCGTAGAGCGCGGCGAAAGGAGTTCGTAGACACGGAGTAGACCCGAATCGGAGCCGTAACGAAGAAGTTATGGTCTAAAAACCGCGAAGGGCAAAATGGTAATTTGGTCAAAAAGTCAGATTTTATAGCTCTCTCTCTCCTCTCCCCCGTCAGCCTTTTCTCTCTCCTCCCGTCTCGGTTTCGCAGCGACCTTCTCCCCTTCCCGACGTCGCACCGGCCACCTCGCTTGGAGCTGATCTCCGAGACCGGTGCCAAACGAACCAGCACACGACGGCGAACATTCCCCGAGCTGGCGCCGCTGCTGCCGTGGCCGGAATCGGCCGGAAATCGCCATGGAAGCCGACGGTGCAGTTTGAACTTCCAGTTCAGATTTCTTCTCCGTTTCTCCACCAAATCGATCGAGTAAGGTATGGTTTCTCAGCTATTTTTCATGTTCGAGCTGATGGGCATATGGGTCTCGATCGATTTTAGCTCTAAGGGGTTCGATTTTCGAATTGAAATCTGGCCGGAACTTCGGCCGCTCGAAACTACCATTTCCGTTCACTTTTTGGGGGTAGTCCAAGAACAAAAGTGACTCCAAATGGGGTTTTTTACCTAGGATAGGAGTTTGGAGTCTCGGTTCCACGATTTTTCGGCACACCCGAATCGCTTTGACACCCGATCTGCCCCGCGCGTGTGGCGGCGCGTGGGCCAGGGTGGTGGCATGTATCTGGCCAGTTTTGAGGTCCTCGTGTCGTCACGAGCGCATGGGATTTCGCGGACCTCAATTCGGAGTCCGTTTGAGCCCCGAACGGATTTTCCATATCGCGCGATCCGTGGGTGCAGTGTCGTGTGATCGTTGGATCTAGCTGAATTTTGGATATGTCGGTCTACGTGACTTCAGGATCGCGTAGCATTCGACGGATTGCGAATCGGAGTCCCGGATACTCCGGAATCGCGAACCTTGGGGCTAGGGTTAGGGTTTTAAGCGATAATGCGATTTTGGCCAATCCGACCGTCCGTTGCGGACCCAAAGTCGTAGAACATGGTTCCCGTCCTATGAGAAACCTTCAGGGAAGACCAGATTGGCCATCGGAAATCGTGGACCCCACGGGTCCCGGGTCGACCGATCTGACGGTTATCGCTTAGCTGGGTATAGGACCTCCCAAAACTGGTCCAACTGTCCGAAAAGGCTAATGGGGATATAGGAGTATTTTGAATTGAAAAGCACGTATTTTTAGGAGCCGGGGGCAGGGTGTTTAGTTGAAATTCGTTTTATTCAGCAGTTTATTAATTTAATCTTTCGGGGTAATCAGGCACCAGGAGCCCAACAGAAGTGCAAAAGAGACCTTCGAGGGGTCGAAGTAGCTCGGACCATCTGTGAGTAGACATTCTTTCATAAATCAATTTTTATGAATGATTTGATGTGATTTTATATAAATAAGTTTATAAGTGATTTTATTTTGATTTTATATAAGAGAGTTTTTATAAATGAGTCTGTTCGAATAAATTTCCTTATTTGATCATGAGTAAGTTTTATTATGCTTCCGAGCACGATTATTACAGTAATAGTTCTATAAGTCGGTGCTGCTTATTTACCAGTTATAGAAACAGAGTTTGAATTTCGAATCAGTTGAGACCGCAGCACGACTTGAGTTTTACAGTTATTCTTCAGATAGTTCTTGTTTAAAGGAATTTATTTTAAAACTACCTCGTACCCATTTTCTTTGGTGATTACCCAGAGTTGGACCGATGTCTATGGACATCCAGTCCGATTTCAGTTAGTCAGTGCACTTGACTTGCCTCACGAGTTCGGGGACGCTCGGACCGTGAGTGCCAGGATTTGCGGCTCGGCAGACTTGGTGTCCCGAGACCTGCCAGGATTGCGGCTCGGCTGACTCTGTGTCCCCGAGACCTGCCAGGATTGCGGATCAGGCTGACTACGGTCCCCTGCATCCTGCCAGAGCGACTCGAGCTGACTTGGTGTCACCGAGGAATCTGCCGGCGGGACAGGCTGATCATAGTCCCCTGATTTCGCCAGTTTGCGGCTCGGGTAGCCTGTGTGACGCCCGAGACTTGCCAGGGAATTGACGGAAAGGACAGGGGTACGAACTGGTAGTATTTTCAAAAGGTTTTGAGTTTCTTTTACTTAATTATGATTTTCAGTTATTTTTAAATCAGCTTTTCTGATTTTTCAAGTATAGATGCCTTTATCTTTGCTCAGTTATGCAAAGCTTGAGTATAGAGTTTTTAAACACGTTTGATTTCAGCACTTTTATGGAAGCTTTGATTTCAGTGGTTTTGTATGAAACTTTCGAGCTTGAGTATGGCTGATATAGAATGCCTTGAGTTGAATATGCTTGGCGTAGAAAGTACGTATTCAGTTTTATTTAGCTAAATTTCTTTTTACAATGGGGGATATTAAGTTTAAGATAATTGTTTTGAAGAACATTATTTTTTTCCACTCACATTTTCAAACTGTTTTTCACCCCCAGGCCATAGAGGTACGCGGGATCCACCATTGGGCCAGTCATAGCTTCCGCACTACCAAGTAAGGTAGAGTTGTAGAAAATCCTTTAAACCTTGAGAACTTGAGAATATGCTCTGATATCCAATTGAAAAAAAAAATTGGAGATTGGAATTGAATTGATTACTGGAAACATTCTGGCTGTTGAGTGAAATATTTGAGATTGTTTGACAGGTGAAAAATTTTGGGATTGGTCAAAATACAGAGGAAACTCTGCCGAATTTTCGGCAGAAGTCTAAGGAAAATTTAAAGAGAAATTGAAGTAAGAAGGGTAAAAAGGTCATTTGCGCCCGACATTCGCCAGGTGTCGGACACATACAGGACTTGGCTCGAACTCCAAAGTGGAAATTGGGTCGGGTCCTGTCAAATAGGGTGTAGAAGAAGGTGTGGATAACATAATACTCCCAAAAAAAAAAAAAAAAAAAGCCAAAATATAGACGCAAACAAGAATCTTAATCAATTCCACATAATAGAGGTAGTGTTCAAACTTAGAATAAAAAGAGAAGAATTAAAATTCGGAATTACAATTCAGATAATGGAGGTGTTAGATGCCCATTTTTACTTTTCCTTCCTCTTCCTCTGTTTCCCAAGAAAACAAATAAACAAAATCAGTCAAATATCACCACAAAGTTGATATAGATTCAAATTTTTATTGAGGAGTTGGGTTTAATCCTCGGATTTGGTGGCTTTGATTCAGGTCCTTTGACTTTTGTGCCATATAGAATTACATTCATTTTTTAATATTTATTGAAGTAATCTTTTTATTATTTTATTTTTAAAATCATTTTTTGTTCCAACTCCAACTATTATTAATATAATTGACTTCCTGATACAACGGCAAATCCAGGATTCTCGAGTCAAGAGGTCTTAGTGTAAAAGTGTCAAAAATTCTCTTACGCAATAGCTGATGCTTTGCCCCAGTTCACTAAAAAAGCACATTAAGTTACTTTTTTAGATTTCGAAATGATATAATTCCTTTCTTCGGATCCTTATCATACATTTGTTGCTATAAAGTCTTTTATTCCTTTCTTCTTATCTTCTTCTCCATTATTTTATTTCCTTCTTCAGCCAAAGGGTAAGGGGAGTTGGCATGAATAAGAATTTAATGGAAATTTTGACTTATATGTTAACTTTGGTTTTGAAACTATTAATTGGTTTATGTTTGACGCAGGGTTGGGAGGTGAAGAAAGAATTGGGAAATAATTTATAGAAAAGTTGATATAAATTTAAATTTTCATTGAGAAGTTGGGTTTAATCCACGGATTTGGTGACTTTGATAGAAGTTCTTTGACTTTTGTGCCACATAGAATTATATTCTTTTTTAAATATTTTATGATGTAATATTTTTATTTTTATTTTTTTAAAATCATTTATTGTTCCAGTGTTGCCCCTTATGCCTTGAATTGGGTAATAGTAATTTATGTGATAATAATTAGCCATTTATGACGCTTGTCATTGAATAGAAAAGGAAAATATTGCAAACATATCCTAAAAATCACATTGTTACAAACTATTATATATTGTGAACCAGAGCATTTGATTGTGGATCTTTTAGTTTTTATTAAAATACTTATAGGCTAATTTTTATTTGGCTGCTTGGCGACCAGAGCATTTTATTGTGAAGGTCATGCCCATACCCTTTTTTTGGTGACCAGAGCTTCGTTTTGGGGTGCTTGGT
This sequence comes from Prunus dulcis, assembly GCF_902201215.1. NCBI lineage: Eukaryota > Viridiplantae > Streptophyta > Magnoliopsida > Rosales > Rosaceae > Prunus > Prunus dulcis. The sequence continues at coordinate 9,766,785 of NC_047655.1, read as the reverse complement.
GGATGACTGCAGGTCTATTTTGGCAAAATTTCCTCGAGCCTCTATTTTACATGTTTTTAGAGAAGCAAATACTGTAGCACATCGTTCAGCACATAAGTTATAGGTAACAATTTTTATTTTGTTCACCCCATGGTAAACGTATATTACATACTCTTGTAGATACATTATTCTATGGTGTAGGTATATTGTTCTACTACCTATTGCGTAGGTGCATATGTGTTTTTCATATTTTCGACAATGTATAATAATATTTTATTTACCTTTTTTTTTTAGGTAACATATAGGTTTTATTTGTCTATTTTTGTGTCTAACTTATCTGTTAATTTATGTTCCTAATTTATAGGTAGTCTTTTAATTTATGTTCATGACTTATAGATAACACGATTTATCACTAAGTTTTTTCATGGGTATAGCCTGAATAATTGGTATAATATGTGGGTTTTTACTTTCATTAATTAAATTGTATTTTATCCATAAATTAGGTCAATATCATCAAGGAAAGAATTCAAAATTTAAAAACTGAAATTCAATTACGAGGAAATAATGTATTAAATTTAGATTTTCAATATGTTTTCCTTTTTTGTCCTAATGGGTAAAATCGACACAACAAAAAATTAATAAAAGTCAAATGACCTATATCTAAAATCCAAAACGCTTGGACTAAACCCAATGATAGCTAATCGTTTTGGACCTAGATATAAGAAAGTTTAAAAAAAACAAAAAAAAAACACACATATATGTGTATATATTTGAAATTAAGATGATCAACTGATATACTTCACCTCTCCACTCCAAACTTGTCTGCCAATCTCCCTCCCAGTACTTCCATGGCCGCAGAGAACATGCCAACAATACTGATTCCAATCAAGCTCACGAGTGATATATATAACTATCGAGAGTGGAAGTTTTTCACTCTTTCATATTTTCACCACCACCATCTTTCTGGAATCATTGACGGAACAGAGCCTCCTCCTGATCTGCAATCCCATCCTGACTTTATTAAATGGTGGAGAAGAGATCAAGAGGCTTTAAACTGGCTGAAAGCCACTCTATCTGATGGTCTCCGACAACGTGTCAATCTGGAGGCACACTTTGCCGGTCTCGTTCACACTGACATCCATAGGATCAAATATCATCTGCACAAAGTGAGGAAAGATGCCACTATGTCAATGGCTGACTATCTCAAACAAATCAAAGAGCTGGCGGAGATGCTTGCAGACGCTGGTGCTCCTGTGGAAGATCGCGACCTTCTTCATCTACACATCCTGCCGGGATTGCCAGAGGAGTATAATCCCTTTCGTGCATGGATAAACAACAATCCTCTAATAAGTTTTTGGGATGAGTTTCAAGACTTACTGTTGAAGGAGGAAGTACATCTGGATGAACAGAGCAGAAGTGCTGCCATAAATCATTATCAGGATGGCCGAGAAGAAGACCATGCCATCGGGATCGATCTGGGAACAACGTACTCCCGAGTAGCCGTGTGGCAGAAGGATCATGTGGAAATCATACTGAATGATCACGGGAACAGGAAGACTGCATCTTATGTTGCCTCCGTAGAAGCTGATGAGACTGTTTTGGTAGGCGATGCAGCATTTAACCAAGTCGTCAGAAACACCGCCAACTCAATTTTTGGTATGTAGGATTAAAATGATCAATTACTACTACAATTGTTGTCTAGTGTTTTCTTGTTATTCTCTTCTCTTGTCTTGACTTATATTTCTTTGGTTATAACTTGTCAATTTACAGATACAAAGAGGTTAATCGGTAGGAGATTCAGTGACACCTCTGTTCAAAGTGATGTGAAGCTCTGGCCATTCAAGGTCATTGAAGGCCCAGGCGACAAGCCCATGATTTTGGTTACCCACAATGGCCAAGAGAAACAATGTTATGCTGAAGATATCACAGCCATGGTTCTTGATAAGATGCGGAAGATTGCCGAGAACTACCTGGGCTCAACTGTGAAAAGTGCAGTAATCACTGTCCCTGCTTACTTCGGTGACTCACAGCGTCGGGCAACAAAAGCTGCTGGTCTTTCTGCAGGCATAAATGTGATGCGTATTATGAACGAACCGAGCGCTGCGGCCATTTCTTTTGGCCTTTACAAGAAGGCCGGGTGGAGTAGCCCGCGAAACGTACGTGATGATATTTGATTTGGGTGGTGGCACTTTAGATGTGTCCTTGCTTACCATGAGCACTTCTGGTGACTTTCAAGTCAAGGCAACGGCTGGAGACACTCACCTTGGCGGCCAAGACTTCGATAACAGATTGGTGAACTACTGTGCTGAGAAATTCAAGAGGGAGCATAAATTGGACGTTAGTGGAAACAAGAGAGCTCTTAGGAGGTTAAAAAATGAATGTGAGAAGGCAAAGAAGAGACTCTCATTTGAGTCTGACATTGACGTTGAAATTGACTGTTTGTGTGAGAATACTGATTTCACCGTAACTTTTACTCGTGCCATATTTGAACAAGTAAACATGGATTTATTCATCAAGTGTATGGATCCTGTGAAAAAGTGTTTGGCGTATGCAAAAATGAACATAAACGGTGTCGATGATGTTCTTCTTGCTGGCGGCTCTTCTAGAATTCCAATGGTGCAGCAGCTATTACAGAAGTTTTTCAAGGGGAAGGAGCTGTGCAAGGGCGTCAATCCAGATGAGGCAGTGGCTTATGGTGCCGCTATTCAAGCCGCAGCCTTGAGTGGGAATGGAAAGGGGAAGTTTATTCAAGACTTCACTCTCAAGGATGTCACTCCTCTGCCGCTTGTTATGGAGGGTACAGATGTTAAAGGTATGAAAAAATTAATGAATTTGATTCCAAGAAACACTATAATTCCCGTGAGGAAGTGCAGAGAATTCTGTACCGTTAAGGACAACCAGGTTTTGATTGACTTCCGCATATATGAAGGTGAGAGTAGCATACCAGCAAATCTCAACTTTTTGGCTGAATGCAGCTTCCATGGCATTCCTCCAGCTCCCAAACATGTTCATATAATTCCATGTTTTCTTCGAAATTGATGCCGACGGTATCTTGAGTGTCTCTGCTGTCAATAAGTCCACTGGCCAGAAGTATGAGATGATAATCAACCGAGACAGGCCGAAGAACCTTGAGGGAGATGAGACTTAAAAAATGATAATCGATGCCATGCTAAATATATTGTAAAATCAATTTGATATATCTTTACTGGTTTACTTGTACCAGGTTATATTGTTTAAGGGTGAAATCATGTATTTGTTATATACTTCATCCACCACCGGATACTTGAGGAATGATCATCGATGCCACGCGCCTAACGCTGAAATAGTGCACTGTGGATCTCGTTTGAGCCCCTATATTTTGCTTTGCCATCTTTTCCATTTTCACTATGTTTTCAGATACCTAATTTAAAACTACTTAAGCTTTTCACTTAAAATCCAACCCCTTTCTTGTTTAAAAGATATACATTTTTTTTTTTTTTAAGGAATGATTTTTCCATTTTTATAAGGAATTATTGTTTTTGTAGCTGTTTTTTTTAATAATGTAAATGGTGTTATAGAACTAGAATAATCAGAGTATGAGAAGTACCACTGTAATATTGGGAGTGGAATTATATTTCTCTTTGTGGTGTTTACACTGACAGAATTTCTCCTCAGATAGACTCCACTCTTTCTCTTCTCTCTGACTCTCACTCTATTCTCTTCTCTCTTTCATGTGTATTTACAAGCAAATATAATGCCTATTTATAGGCAAAGCAAATGGCTTTTAAGAGAGACATAATCATTTCTCCCCAACATCATTATCTCATCTTTTGACTAATACCCTCTAGCTTTATCTCCATCTTTTGACTAATGCCCTATAGTTTTATCTATGTGGGCTTCACTTCTTTATAGCACTCCCTCTTGAAGACCACATGTCCCTAGATTGGTTGCCTCATTAAAACATTGCTTGGAAAAACCCAGTGGGAAAAAACCTAAGTGAAGGAAAAAGAATACAACTTTATTTGGGACATAAGGGTAATGCACTCATGTTGCCTCGTTAAAACCTTGCTAGGAAAAACCCGGTGGGAAAAAACCCTAGTCGAAGGAAAAAGAGTACAACGCGCATATGTCCTGTGTTAGAGGACTCTTGAATGCTCCCCCTGATTTTGCATGCTCCAACTTGATTGCTTGCAGAGTTGTCAGAATCTGATGCCATGCACTAACTTTTGGAATGTACATTTTGGCAATGATTTGGTGAAGAGATCTGCCAGTTATCGCTTGAGCGGATTTGTCTGAATTTGATTTCTTGACTCTTCTGGAGCTCATGTGTGTAGAAAAACTTTGGTGATATGTGCTTAGTCCTGTTACCCTTGATATACCCTCCTGTGATTTGAGCAATACAAGCTGCATTGTCCTCATTCAGGATTGTTGGAGTATCTGTTGCTGAGGATAGGGCACATGTGCTTCGGATGTGATGGATCACCGACCTTAACCAAACGCATTCACGACTAGCTTCATGGAGGGCAAGTATTTCTGAGTGATTGGAAGATGTGGCCACTAGTGTTTGTTTCGTTGAGCGCCATGAGATTGCAGTTCCTCCACATGTAAATACATACCCAGTCTGTGATCGTCCTTGATGTGAATCAGAGAAATATCCTGCATCAGCATAACCAACAATACTCTGGGCGTTGGTCGATTCACTGGAATAGAATAAGCCCATGTCTATTGTCCCACGAAGGTATCGTAGAACATGTTTGATGCCGGTCCAATGTCGCCTTGTTGGAGCAGAACTGTACCTTGCTAACAGATTTACTGAAAATGATATGTCTGGTTTGGTACATTGTGCTAGGTACAATAAAGCACCTATTGCACTAAGATATGGTACTTCTGGACCAAGGACCATTTCATCATCCCCTTTTGGACGATATGGGTCTTTCTTAGTGTCAAGCGATCGAACGACCATTGGAGTGCTAAGTGGATGGGCTTTATCCATGCCAAACCGTTTCAATACTTTTTCAGTATAAGTTGATTGATGCACCAAAATTCCATTAGCACTGTGTTCAATCTGCAAGCCAAGACAATATTTTGTCTTTCCAAGGTCTTTCATCTCAAACTCACGTTTGAGATAATCAGCAGTCTTTTGAAGCTCTTCAAAAGTTCCAATTAGATTCATGTCGTCGACATATACTGCCACTATCGCAAATCCAGACTCTGATTTCTTAATAAACACACATGGGCAAATAGGATCATTTGTGTATCCTTCCTTCAGTAAATACTGACTGAGACGATTGTACCACATTCATCCAGATTGTTTTAGCCCATATAATGATCTTCTCAATTTAATTGAGAACATGCCCCGTGGTTTATTTCTGGCTGCTTCAGGCTGCTTGAATCCTTCTGGGACTTTCATGTATATATCTGTATCCAATTCTCCATACAGATATGCGGTAATGACATCCATGAGTCTCATTTCAAGTTTTTCTGAAACCGCCAAACTTATTAAGTAACGGAATGTAATTGTGTCCATTACTGGAGAGTACGTTTCCACATAATCAATTCCAGGCCTTTGTGAAAAACCTTGCGCAACGAGTCGCGCTTCATACCTTGAGATCTCATTTTTCTCATTGCGCTTTCTTGTAAATACCCACTTGTAACCTACAGGGTTCACATTGGGTGGAGTTGGAATAATATGTCCAAAAACACTCTTTTTTTCCAAAGAATTTAATTCTGCCTGGATTGCATCTTTCCACTTAGGCCAATCTTGCCTCTGTGTACATTCATTAATAGAGCATGGCTCAATATCATCATCTTTTATGATCTCAGCAGCCACTGAGAATGCAAATATATCATCGATGATCATCTCATTTCTACTCCACAATTCATTAGTGGACATATAATTTATGGAGATTTCTTGACTTTCAGGTACAGTTGCCACTCTTGGGGCACTTGTCTCACCAATGACGTTTTCCTTTTCAGGAAGTACCTGTCCCTCTTTGGGGGCATTTGAATTATGAATTGTGGGCTCTCTATTTATTTCATTTGGATTCATTTTGTCCATCAACTTCCTCTTTCGAGGAACTGAATCCTTTGAGCCTAGTGGTCTGCCACGCTTTAGGCGTGCAGCAGATGAACCATTTGTTGGCACATTGCTTTGTCCATTATGGACATCAATCCGTGCGGGTGCATTTGCAGCTGGGATATGAGATTTCGTCACCTTTGCTGCATCATTAAATGCATCTGGCATCTGATTTGCAATACTTTGGAGGTGAACGATCCTTCTCACTTCGCTTTCGCATTGAGCAGTATGAGGATCGAGATGAGACAATGTGGATACATTCCATGATAATTCATGTCGTTTTTCAGGAATGAGTTTGCCTTGTTCTTTAGACACAGATTTTTCTCCCCTAATGGTGGGAAGATTGTCTCATCAAAATCACAATCCGCAAATCGTGCGGTAAAAATATCACCCGTCAGGGGTTCCAAGTATCTGATGATAGATGGTGAATCAAAACCAACATAAATTCCCAATCTGCGTTGAGGGCCCATCTTAGTACGTTGCGGTGGTGCAATGGGCACATATACCGCACACCCAAAAATTCTTAAATGTGAAATGTTTGGTTGATTCCCCAATACGAGTTGTATTGGAGAATATTGATTGTTGGCGACGGGCCTCAATCGCACAAGTGATGCTGCATGTAAAATGGCATATCCCCAAGCAGAAACTGGCAACTTTGTTTTCATTAGCAAAGTGCGTGCTATCAACTGAAGACGCTTAATTAAAGCTTCTGCCAAGCCATTTTGAGTATGCACATGGGGAACAGGATGTTCAATATCAATGCCTAGTGACATGCAGTAGTCATCAAAAGTCTGAGATGTAAATTCACCAGCATTATCGAGTCTGATTGACTTAATGGGATAATCTGGGAATTGGGCTTGTAATTTAATTATCTGAGCCAAAAGCCTAGCAAATGCCATATTCCGAGTAGATAAAAGACAAACATGTGACCATCGGGTAGATGCGTCCACCAAGACCATAAAGTACCGAAATGGTCCACATAGGGGATGAATAGGTCCACAAATGTCCCTTTGAATTCTCTGCAAAAATGATGGAGACTCAACATCAACCTTTGGTTGTGATGGTCTGATCACCAACTTCCCTTGTGAACAAGCTTGGCAAAAGATGTCACTTGATAACATAATGTGTTTAGTCAACAAGGGATGTCCTTTAGAGTTGGTGATGATCTTGCGCATCATGGTGGATCCAGGATGACCCAACCTGTCATGCCAAAGCTTAAAAGCATTTGAGTCAATGGACTCTTGGTCCATGACACTATGTGCCTCAATTGTCCGTATGGTTGTATAATACAACCCTTATGAGAGCGCACAAAGCTTCTCCAGTATACGCTTTTGGGTATCACTGGAGGTAATGCAAAGATATTCCATGTTTTCCTCTTTCTTTGTTTCAACATGGTAGCCATTCAAACGTATATCTTTGAAACTCAACAGATTCCTTCTAGAGTTAGATGAATACAAAGCATCTGGAATGGACAATATTGTTCCATTTGGTAACATAATTTGGGCTATTCCTGAGCCTTCAATCAGATCTGCATGACCTGATATGGTTGTTACCTTTGCTTTTGTAAGCATTAATTTTGAGAAATACTTCCGATCTTGAAGCATCGTATGAGTAGTCGCGCTGTTTGAGAGAAAAATATCTTTGCCATAGCCTTTGTTTTGAGGGCATCCATAATTTACATCCATGCCTTCAAATAAGTAAAATAAGCTGAATCAATAAAGAAGAAAACATTACCACTTTTATTGGATTGAAATTTAAACAACACTTCAGCTAATACAAATAGTACATTAAGGAATTTAATCTAATTCGGACTCATAAGCTTCATTCCCTCTTTCGATAACAAAATTAGAAACATCCAGATGCGTCTTGTTTAGTTGACGTGATATTTCTGATGAGCCGTCTGTGGCTAGCGGAGCATGATCAATGTAATTTATCTCCACTTTCCTGTTCTTAAGTGAAGCTTGATAGAGATCCGCCAAATGCTTGGGCGTACGACATGCGCGCACCCAATGTCCCTTTGCACCACATCTATGACAAGTGCTTTCAACATTTCTAGGCACATGGCTCATCTGTGCCTTTCCCTTATTACGGGATGCATTTTTGCCATTCGTGGATGGACCGCTCCTTGGACCTAAACCCTCTGAACGAGCACCACGATTTTTTCTACTTCCTTGCCAATGGCCATGCTTGCCCCCTCGCCCATGTTTGTGGATACTGCCACGAGATGAAGTGGCATTCACTTCCTGAGATGCAGCATTTATTTCAGGAAGTGGTGCTGAGCCCGTTGGGTGAGATTGGTGATTCTTTAATAAGAGCTCATTATTCTGCTCAGCTAACAAGAGGCAAGATACAAGTTCCGAGTACTTCTTGAAACCGCTATGTCTGTATTGCTGCTGAAGGAGGACATTTGAAGCATGAAAAGTGCTCAGAGTTTTTTCAAGCATATCCTCCTCAGATATATTTTCCCCACATAGCCTCATTAATGAGGTAATTCTGTGCATAGCAGAGTTATACTCGGACACTGACTTGAAATCTTGAAATCTCAAGTGAGTCCATTCATATCTAGCTCTTGGGAGAGTCACCATCCTCTGGTGATCGTATCTTTCACCTAGAGCTTTCCATAGAACCAACGGTTCATCAACCACCACATATTCGCTCTTCAGCGCTTCATGGATGTGGCGGCGAAGAAAGATCATGGCCTTCGCATTCTATTCAGGCGAAGCATCATTCTCATCTACAATTGTTTGTCCGAGGCCATTGGCTTGTAGATGAATTTTGGCATCCAGGACCCATGATAAATAGTTGTCCCCGGAAAGGTCCAAGGCAGCAAACTCTAGTTTTGCCAAATTTGCCATCCAAAACTTTAGGCTCGAGATCTGGGACATTAAGCCACTTATTAATAGGAATTTCAGGCCCTCATTATTCAGGTATATTAATTGATGATAAAAATAAAGTGCTATGAATTTGCTGGTATGGACGATAAACCCGCACCATACCTTAAATAAAATTAAATGTGCGGTAAAGTAAATTCATAAAGTAAATTGCTTGTTGTATGGACGTTAATTCCGCACCATACTTTAAATAAAAGTAAATGTGCGGTAAAGTAAATTCATAAAGTATGAGGGTTAATTCCACATCATACTTTAAATAAAAGTAAATGTGCGGTAAAGTAAATTTATAAAGTATGAGGGTTAATTCCACATCATACTTTTAATAAAAGTAAATGTGCGGTAAAGTAAATTCATAAAGTATGAGGGTTAATTCCACATCATACTTTAAGTAAGAGTAAATGTGCTTGTATGGGCACTAATTCTGCTCCATACTTTTTAAATAAAAGTAAAGGCAGCTGTGGGGACGATAAACCCGCGCCACACCTTTAAATAAATATTGCCGTATGGGTAATAAACCTACACCATACCATAAATAAAATAAATGTGGGGATAAAAACCTCCACCTAATATATATGAAGTGCATAATATATCATATATTGTGGGCAATATAACTACGCCACTATTCAAGATATAATAGATGGGTTTTAAGATCACACCATCATTTTATTACAATAATTTGTGTTACAACGCGATGGGTAAAAAAAAAATTACACCACCATAAAATAACAGGACGGGGTATAAAAACCGCGCCATTCCAAATTACGTTACAAAGAAGTAAATTAAACAAGCATGGATGAAACAACATAAAAATTGCCTCTCTAATTCGTGTGTGTTTACAAGCAAATATCATGCCTATTTATAGGCAAAGCAAATGGCTTTTAAGGGAGACATAATAATTTCTCCCCAACATCATAATTCCATTTTTTAATTAATACCCTCTAGCCCTTTTTATATTGGGCTTCACTTCTTTATAACATATATATATAAAGAAGTTTTTTTTTTTTTTTTAGGTCTTTAAAAATTAGAGACTCTATGTGCAGTGACGCCACTTACACCATCAAAGGACCCCCGTGTATATATGCTATCAATGTTTGTTGACAGTCCCTTTGTTTTATTCAGCTACATAATCGCACTTTTCCCAATTGTGATTAATTTCAGAAAAGCCTCATGCTTCGGTTTGATTTGTTACATCATTTGTCACATCACCATTTCTCTGTTGGTGGAATCATAATCTCTCTCTCTCTCTCTCTCCATTTTATGTTTTACAGAGAATCTAATGACTAATGCTGCTGCAGATTTTTCCTGGCCAGAACGGGTTATAAGGACTTGGGCCTTCAGATTCTGGCACGTATGCCCTCTCGGTGGCATCTCTAGTTTACTTGAGGATGACAAACTAGTTGCTGTGTAGAGAGAATACACACATATTGATGACTTGGTCAATTACATGACAACAACATGTTCATCATCAAAATGAAAGTCGACCAAGAGATGAACTCTGAACCAATATTAATATATACTATATATATATAGATAGAGCATTCTAGAATATTACAGTGACACTTATTTCGTTGAATATAATGTTAAACAATAATATTGAAATTTTTAATTCGTTTTTTTTGTCCAAATTTCATTATATTCTATAAGTAATTTCTCGGGATTGAAGTTGCTAGATCTAAGTATGGTATTTTCTTGTCTCAAATGAAGTATATTTTGGATTTACTTGTAGAAACTGGAATGTTGGATTGTAAACCAATTGATACTCCTAGTGAACAGAATCACAAGTTGAGGTTATATCATGATCAAATTCCTACTGATAAGGAGCACTATCAACGGTTTGTGGGAAAATTAATTTATTTAGCTCATACACGTCTTGACATTACATATGCAGTGAGTGTAGTGAGTCAGTTTATGCACTCGCCTAGTGAAGACCATATGGGAACTGTGACGCGTATTTTGAGATATCTCAAAGTAACTCCTGGTAAGGGGTTAATGTTTTCCAAATATGGTCATACAGATGTGGAATGATACACAGATGCTGATTGGGCAGGTTCAGCTACTAATAGACGTTCTATGTCTGAGTATTTTACGTTTGTTGGTGATAATCTTGTTACTTGAAAGAACAAAAAATAAAAGGTGGTGTCTCGATCTAGTGTTGATGCTGAGTATCGTGGGATGGCCCATGGCGTATGTGAGTTACTATGGTTGAAGAGATTATTGAGAGATCTTGGCTTTGGACCTAAGAAACCTATGGATTTATATTGTGGCAATAAGGCTGCGATTGCAATTGGACATAACCTGGTGCAACATGACCGTACAAAGCATGTAGAGGTTGATCGAAATTTCATTAAAGAGAAGTTGGATGCGAAGATTGTTTCCTTCCCATTCATCAGTTCTTAATATCAGTTAGCCGATGTCCTTACAAAAACTGTTTCTACCAGTAACTTTCTCAACTCACTTGACAAGTTGCGCATGTGCGACATCTTTACTCCAACTTGAGGGGGAGTGTTAGTGAGATCCTAGTGTAATTAGGAGATTTACTTCCTAATATATTATAATTCTATTTATTTCCTTTTGTATAGATATTATGTAATTAGGACTTTATCTTAGTTTCGTAGTATAGCCCTACTACGGTTTGTACTCTTGTATTATAAATACCTCATTTTAGATAATGAAATATAATCTAAAACTATTCTACTCACTTTATTTGACATAATATACTATCGTCCCTCTTAATAGAAAAATTCCTTTTAAAAAACGATGGCACACCTTAAAAGCCATCATCTCTTATGTGTTTTCTCCACTATCTTTTTTCTTTTGTTGACAACAAGTTGATTGGGTGTCGGCTGTTCCCATGTCTTGATAATGACCTGATTCATGATCAGTGGGAATGCCTCATTTAATAATACATGATCAATTGAAACAGCTTCATATATATAAACAATATATAAATTAAATAAACCGATTTTTATCTTGGTTTCACATGAAGAGAGAGAAAATTGTACGGTCCCTACCACCTCATAGGTTATCCTGTGGGTAGGAAACCTAATCGGCCTGCACATATTTAAAAGAAAAATGTCTCCTATTGTAGTTGTGCGAAAGAAACGGTATAGTGAAGAAGACTTTCTCCAAAGATAATTCAATGGTTTCAGGTTAGTGTTTTTAGATGATTACGTACGTAGGATTTATATTTCACATCAAAGATTACTAAATGTTACAACAAATTGAAGAGAACTATCGGCCAAATGATATAACCAGAACGAATTTTTCTTTGTTGCCCATTATCTTTAAGACTAAATTCCTGCAGCCGTAAGCCGTAAATTCTAAACTTCAAATTTTTAAGAACTCTAAATCTTCGGGCAGCCAACATTGTTACCGAGTTTTAAGCATAAATAGCAACGATATTATCAATGTATTACTCGTTACTTTTGGGATTATTCTACTTTGTTGTTACAAATTTTTTTATTGCAAAAGAAAAACAAAAGAAGAAGAAGAAGAGAAACGAATAACTCTATTTTTTCAATGTCAAAGAATGCAACTTAACAACTCATGCGACTCTGCATATGTAACCATATGTCAAACAGTCAAAATAGAAAATAGTTCCTTGAACATCAAATTTGATTAGACATGCTGTCTAATCAAATTTCTAATCAAATTTTGCTGCTTTTTCGTCTTTTGCCCTGACTCCTTATTTTCTCTTCCTCACTCTAGCGCAATATAATACTTATCAGGGTTAGCAGGAAAGGGAGAAATGGAGAAAGGGTTTTTTAGATTTTTTTGGTTTTTAAAAAAATAAAAGAATATGTTATTTTATAGTTTTAAAACCTTTTTTTTTTTTTTTATACTTGGAGTCTCCAAATTGAAGAAAAATATTAGCCCACTCATGAAAAAATTCCTGGGTCCGTGATGCTGTCAGAAACTAACTGAAACATGATTTATGTATTTATATTGAAGAAAATAAGGTCTTTGCATTTCCACTCATTCACTTATATTTCAAATGGTAATCTCTTGAATATATCATTCTATCTCAAATTTTAAGATTACAAGATGATACCTAGCTAGGTTACATCACCGGCTAAGCTAAGGCATGCATGCACCTTGACATTTGGGCTATATATATTTTATCCTTAAAAAGTGTTTGTGCCGACAACTTTTATTTCAAGCAAATCGTTTCGTAAAATCGTAATCCACAATGAAATAAATGGAAAATATGGGTTTTGTTGATATTAAAAAAAAAACGAATTAAAACACAAAGAAAATAAGAGTAGAATAAAATAATGTAAAACCGATCGAATTGTGTGCGACTTTTCTTTTAATCAATGTCAAGCCCATGGTTCAACAGAAAAAAAACAAAAAGAATTTGTCGTCCTTAGAGCATCTTCAACTAACGTGTCAAAAGTGTCATATAGACATTTAACAGCTATAAATAATATCTCACATCACTGCAACCGATGTGTCAAAGCTGATGTGGAATGAAGGCTGGAGGTTGAGATGTTATTTTTGACATCCCAAAAGCAAAATGTCAAATGAATATTTTATTACTTTGTAAGACAGCTGGTTGTTACTTTCATTTATTATTTTCTTTTTATATTTTTTTTCTTCTTTATCTTAAATAATTTGACTGTTACAATAATTATTTATTTGACATATCGAGTGGAGTGTAAAACTGTGTAAATGTCAAATTGCCACATCAGCCATCAAATTTAAATTTGATGTTTGGTATTTGACATATCCCTTGGAGATGCTCATGAGCTCTATTAGTTATAATGACCATTGAATTAGACTAACCAATTTGATCTAACGACTGACCAATTTGATCAAATAGTTAAGACATAAAGCCTCACCTAAGAGCACTTCCACTCATTGCCATGGCAATCCAAGGGTAACCACTATTTACATGAAATATGAGGAGATGAATTTGTATAGACTTTTAGTGTGGAAAGTGAAGAATATGATTAAGTATTTTTTTTTTTTAAATCTGAAATTTTTAGTATTTTTGTAAGATTTTTTTAAAAAAATTTTCCGTTGCTGACGTCATCACAAACATCAGCGAACCCAAGCAACAGCCCAAGCTTGTGGAGCCCACCAACTACCCAGGCTGTAGAAGCCTATTGGCACATCGAACTAGGGCTTGGGCCCCTTGTTACCCGAGCTGGAGGGCACCACTGGCCATATATAAGGCCCTCACCATAAAATTCTTGATGAGTCATATTGCACAGCTGCATAGTGTTTGAGACATAAAGTAAATGTACATGGGCTCCTAGCCTGTATATTTTGGCGTGATATTTGCAATTCAACATTTAAAACGTGGAGCACATGTTCTAAAACAAAGCTATCAAAAGAAGTTGTACATAAAAAAATAAAAAGAAAAACCGATCAAAAGAAGTCGGCAAAAATGACTGCGGCTGTACCTTTCACTCCTGTACATATCAAGAAAGTAACAAGACACTAACTAACGTATGCATATGTCTGTGCAGTTGGTCAATCCCATAAATCTCTCTCTCTCTCGCTAGTGGGAACAGAGCAGAATTAAGGATGTCGTGCTGACAACTCACAAGGAGGAGCGAGAGAACTTGAATGGTTTGCTATATTTTCTTATCCACATTAGTGCTGAAAAATATGATGAAGTCCAGAAGCATAAAGTTTCCAGCATGGAAAGAAACAAAAGAAAACACGCACCCATTTGCTGTAGCCAGCAATAGAAAGGACCTACTTATCTATAGGCAGCCATATGTATCGAATCCAATCCAACTCATGCCTGGCCTAGTTTTGGGTTGCAAGGGATAAGGCGTGTAGGATTTGGGTTCCATGAATTCAATTCAACCAACCCTTTCGGATCAAGGCTATTTAAATAAGAATATCTTATGAATTTAACAAATCTTTTATTCCTTAATTTCATTTCTTTTTTCAATAAAAGCATCAAATTTCATTTGAGCATCAACGAAGAACGATACTGGCACTCAACAACCTCCGGTATGACTGTTAGTATTGATTTTGTGATTGGCATTCCCTACATACCAAATAGACTAAGTATGGATGGTAGTCGTGATAGAAGAGCAATAGTGGTTGTCAAAATTTCGCATCTTTAAGTGAGCCAAACTTCAACAATTTTAACTCAAACACAAAAAACTCCAATATGAACAGTATGTGAGCTAGAGAATCAGTGTCCTGCCGAAGCCGGCAACATTGCTAGCAAACAATAAAGGTTCCTTTTTAAATTTTCTTTAGAGTAGTTGGAATTTAAAAATAGCAACAACAAGAATTGTTGAGTTTTAAAAGAAAATAGTTAAGTCCCAATATAATTTCCATTAAACTAAAGGGAATACCAAAAATTCTAATCTATTACTATGATTTCCTTTATTCATAGTCGCATCCACTAAAAGTTGTTCTAGTTACTATGCGTGTTGACATGGAAAATCTTCTTCATTTCTCATATATCTTGGTCCCTAAGTCATTAAAGTAATTTCCTTGTTTTTTTTTAAAGAATAAATCTTTTACGAAATCGACCCCCCTTACTGTACAAGAATATGCGGAGCTCAACATGTCTGGAAGTACAGGAGAACGTTCTTTGGCTGATATTATTACCAGTATTCGATATTGGGTCATTCATAGCATTACTATACCTTCCTTATTTATTGCGGGTTGGTTATTCGTCAACACGGGTTTGTATTGATACAATAAAAAAAATTATGTTTTGTAATCTCATAATCCAATTTTTAACCAAAAAGACATACAAAGACTGGCACGAATACAGTGGTCTCGTTAAAACCTTCCTAGGAAAACCACATGGGACAAACATTAAGGTAGGAAAGAGTACCATACATGCCCTGGACTAACAAAAGAGTCCGACTCAAGCCACTTTGAATCACTACAAATAACCTGAAAGTAAGAAAACTAAAAGAAACCAACACAGTAGACCCCACAAGAGAGCACACAATAGTGCAACTTCATCTCCACCAAAACAGACAAAACAAAGCACAACTCCAAGTCCCACAAAGAACAACCCACCACAACGTAATACTATCAAAGAAAAACCTCTTATGCACTCATAGTTCATTGTATTGTGTCGTGAGCGTTAGAACATACCCAGTAGAAGTTGATTCTTAATCTAGACCCCAAACCAACAGGGTAGGGGTAACAAGATTGCCCTTTTACCTTGACAAACTTCCAATAGAAAATCATCGTAATAGGAACGTTTATCGGATGACAAGCTCATAAATGTTTTAGCGAACACATCAGGGAGCATTGGGAGACCACCTCGAGGCTGGTCTCCGTCACCTAATCAGCAAACTCGCCGATGCAAATTCTACACTTACCAGAAGAATCTGTGAGCAAAGGGTGTCACCCAAAAAATTGCTCAAAAACAATAAAGGCTCTATCACCATGCCCCCATCACAAAAGAACCCTGAGAGATGAGAACAGAAATGGCAATCAACTGCCATATTCGTCGAAAATCATGACCAACAGCGAGGATCATAGAACGCACCAGATCCATTCAGCCCAAGAAAAAACCTAGATGCCAACCACCTGTAAACCCCCGGCTTGCACCACCAACACCTCGCGAAACCTTCCATGTGGCAACCCTCATCACTAAACCACTGAAAAAATCAACATGCTAGGAAACCTTCCCTCTCACAAAAATTTCCCTATCGCAACCCGACCAAGAAGATGCCAAAGATCAACACAAGAACCCTAACGAAACCAGATCTCCACAGAAAAAGACGCACCGCGAAGAAAGGAGAAGGCATCTAGTGGCGGAGCCAGGATTGTATGTGTGGAGGGGCCGAACCGTAATACAAGTATAGAAAAAAAAAATTCAATCTTACATCAATAATATATATATAAGAAAAAATGGACATTTTTTAGAACGCTGTACTTAATTTCATGTATCAAAACGGAAAAGTCTACTGATAAAATCTCATTTCCCTTTAAACTATTTATTTTCTATTCCCCTTTTTTTTTTTGTCAAACTATTTTCTATTCCCTTGGCTCATCGGTTTGATTATTAGAGGATTAATACTTCCTTTTTTTAATGTCAGTTGTGTAATGGGCCTACAAACAATTTACATATAATTATAAATGAAGTTATTTATGAATTGCAATTGGAGGGGGGCCATTAGAATGGTTATATGGTTTGCATTGTTAAATATATGAACTAAAACCCAAACTTTACTGCGTTGAAAACAAATTGTGGAGGGGTCAGGGCCACCTCAGGTCCTAGAGTATCTCCGCCCCTGAAGGCATCCACGCAGAAGACCACAACCCATGTAACGACACCGACATAAGAGAAGGACAAAACACCCTAATTGTTTCGCCTGACTCTCCTTTCGTGCGAGAGAAAGACCGTTTGAAAAAAAATTATCTAAGTCATATGTTCACACTGATAAAGTTGACAGTAATTTCCTTGTTATTAGGGCATTAGAGATTTATTGGATTTTTCTATGGAAAATTAGTATCTTTTGGTGATTTTCCATGCAATAAATTCAACGTCCTTTTTGTGGAAAAATTATTGTGGGGGTTCTAAGGTTGGGTTGTCAAAGTCTGCTGCAAACCATCCTTTTTCATGAGGTCATTTTCAATTTTTTAATCTGTTAAATAGAAATAAAAGACAATTAGTATACATTTGTTCTACTTTGAACTGAAATCTTCTTCTTCTTCTTTTTTAAAAGTCTATCTCCACGCTTACGCTTTACGTTATCAAGACAAGATCCATTTTGGGTAAGTGGAAACTTTTGTCTTTCGACATCATTTAAATCGAGGTACAGAAAATAACAGCCTCTTTATTTTTTGTTCGACAAAAGTATATTTATTAAAATTAGCTCTCGAAGCGTGTGTCAATTGTCGATTCGTGTTTTTTTTTTTTTTTTTTCATTCTTTATTTTATATGTATTTATAGAGAATTTTATTCAGACTGAGTCTGTAACACTGTTAGAAGGTTAGTTAGATAATTTATTCAGACGGTTGGAGGGCTGTTAAGCTGTTAATGCACAAGAGAGAAAGAAGGAATGTAATATGAGTAAATCAATAATAAAAAAAATCAGAAAATCAATCATATTCTTATAAGATTTTCTCTCAAATTAATAACTGTTTTCAAGGTTTTCTCATACACACACTGCTAAGTGTCATTACGGTTCAAACTTGAGACTACTATAAGGGTGGAACTAGAAATTTTTTAATGGGTGGGCTAGCTAAAGTTTTGCCCTTGGACTACTGGTCTGCAACTGCAGATCAATGTCATTTTTTATTAGGCTAGACTATTGGATGTTTTTTAATACTTAAAGAATATTTTCTTTTTTTACATATACTCTTATTTCTTATTTCTTTTTTATTATTTTCATTTTAATAGACAATTTTTTTATACCTATTTTTCCCCTCAAAATGAAGTAGTTGTGTTTTGAAATTTTTGTAAGGACAATTTTGGGTTATATGAAAATTTAACTATATATATATGTAGATTACTTCCTTTTAAGGACTAAACATCTCTAATTTAATCTCTTACAACATTTTAACCTCTAGTCTTATACTCATGTTTTATCCACAAATACAATAAATTTGTTTTTTTTTAAATTATCTTTGGTGCGAGTATTTAAACTTCAAATCTGGCTATAAAAAAAAAATTCCAATCTTTTTCATTTTTAAAATGAAATTCTATTATATTAAGAACTAATTAGTTTGGTTTAATTAATTCAATTTCTTTATATTGTATGTCTCATCTTCGCAATTTATTTTTTTCCTTTTAAGTCAAGGGTTGGTGATATAGAGGTTCATGACAACTTTTTAAATGCCACACAAACTCTCACATATATTTTTTTTAACAACCAATGATATCCAACATAATTTTTTAAACAAACAAGGACAACAATTTAGTGTCATTGAGCTATAAAACCTAGGGGAATATTGTGTCCAGAAATACTTCACTGCTACGTTTTATTTACTGTCACTGCGCAATAAAGACCACCAAGTACAAAAGCACATTTTGACCCAAAAAAAGTACAAAAACACCTTACTATTCCGCACCCACAAGTCCGCAAAGCACTTTTCTGTTGTTGCAACACCCACTGCAAACAATGGGGAAATCTGAAGATTAAGGGGATAGAAGAGAGGGAGATAAATATGAAGAAAAAGAAAAGTGTTACGTTGATAAGACATGAGGTCACATGGGCTTTGTCCTTACTTGTCCAAAAAGATATTGACTACTATTAAATAACTTTCAGAATTGTCAAACCCTTAATAGTAATTAATAATTTATTTACGGTCGGTTTAAGAGTACTTTTAAAATAGTTAAAAGCGATTTTGGTAATGTTTGATAAAAAAGTTTAGAAGTGTTTTTACGTTATAGACGCGTTTTTTGGAGAAGCACATAACATGTGAATTTTTAGGAAGCAATCCCATGTGCTTTTCAGTAAGCAATTGAATTTGCTTAATGAAAATTCAAGATTTTTTTTTTTTAATAAAAGTGCGTATGAGCAGAAGTATTTTACTGTTTCCTTTTTGTTTTAGTTTTTTTTGCCAAAAGAAAGAATGAGTTTTGTTTAATTTAAACAAATTACCCAAAAATAAGAAAATAAAAAATGCAGAGGCTTTAGTAGTAACAGCCACTAAGCTGCAAGTAGCAAAGCTCGTGCCAGCCAAGGCCCTTCTCATCAAGTCAACATCAGATGTTACGTTGGACCAAAAAGGACAACCAAAATTATAAAAATTCAAAAAATGCCACGCAAGCCAACATCAAAGGCACAAACAGAGAGAGCTGTATGGAGAGAGAAAGATAGAGAGAGACTGTAACGCTTGCAGTAGAGAGTCTACATCTAGAAAGAATATACAAGCACGTGGGCTATAAAAATAAAACGAGTGACTACGAGCATGACATCATGCAATTGTTATTTTGCGCACGCGTTTCTCATGCCGTTTTTTCCTCTCTTCTTCTTCTGCGCTTCTGCCTGTCACTTTGTCAAATCCCCAAAACAACACCAGACACCCCGATATTTAATCAGCTCACCCACCACACTCCTTCAATATAAAAACACCTTCTTCTTGCTCTCCTTCCTCTTCACCATCCATCCCCAACCAATTTCCTCTCTCTCTCTCTCTCTCTTAAAAAAATGGCTGCTTTGGACTCCATTGGCAGTGCCTTCTGCCTCTTCTTCTTCTCCTTCACCGCTCTGTTTTCTCTCTTCTCCGTACTTGTCTTCATCATCCGGCTCCGGCCATGGTGCAACTGCCACGTGTGCAGGAGCTTCCTCACCTCCAGCTGGTCCAAGGACTTCGACAACCTCTGCGATTGGTACACGCATCTCCTCAGAAAATCGCCCACCGGAACCATCCACCTCCACGTCCTCGGCAACATCATCACCGCCGACCCCGAGAACGTGGAGCACATCCTCAAAACCAAGTTTCACAACTACCCCAAAGGCAAGCCATTCACCACAATCCTAGGCGATCTTCTGGGCCGCGGCATCTTCAACGTCGACGGCAACGCGTGGTTGTTCCAGCGCAAAATGGCAAGCCTGGAGCTCGGCAGCGTCTCCGTCCGCTCCTACGCGCTCGAGATCGTGAGCTCCGAAATCCAATCAAGGCTAATTCCGCTGCTGGCCTCATTAGCCGAAGACCGAAACAGCGCCGTTGACTTGCAGGACCTCTTTCGGCGGTTTTCGTTCGACAATATTTGTAAATTCTCATTCGGGCTGGACCCGGGCTGTCTCCAGCTGTCGCTGCCCATTTCGGACTTCGCCGTGGCATTCGACACCGCGTCGAAGCTCTCCGCGGAGCGGGCGATGACGTCATCACCGATCGTGTGGAAGATCAAGAGATTCTTCAACATTGGCTCGGAGAGGCAGCTGAGGGACGCCGTCAAGATGGTGGACAGCTTAGCCAAGAGCATGATCGAGCAGCGCCGGGAAATGGGTAATTTTTCAACACAAAAGGATCTTCTCTCTCGGTTTATGGCCAACATTGACGACGATAAGTATCTCCGGGACATTGTCGTGAGCTTTCTGTTGGCGGGTCGGGACACCATCGCTTCCGGGTTGACCAGTTTGTTTTATTTGCTCTCTCAGCACCCGGAAGTCAAACGGGCCATTCTAGAGGAATCGGATCGGGTCATGGGTCTGAGTGGATCCGGTTCTAGATCTTGGGTTGCGAGTTTTGAACAAATGAGGGAAATGCACTACTTGCATGCGGTGATTTATGAGACCATGAGGCTGTACCCGCCAATACAATTCGACTCCAAGTATTGCCAAGAGGATGATGTGCTGCCAGATGGTACTTTTGTACAGAGTGGGACCAGAGTTACGTACCATCAGTACGGCATGGGCAGGATGGAGCGGGTTTGGGGTTCTGATTGTCTCGAATTCAAGCCCGAGAGGTGGCTGAAGAACGGACTTTTCACGCCCGAGTGCCCCTTTAAGTACCCAGTTTTCCAAGGCGGGGAGAGGGTTTGCTTGGGCAAGGAATTGGCGCTCTTGGAAATGAAAAGTGTCGCGGTGGCGCTTGTTCGGAGGTTTGATATTCAGGTTTCCGAACCTGATCGCACACCGCGGTTCGCCCCTGGCCTCACCGCCACCGTGAGGGGCGGCCTGCCGGTTCGAATTCAGGAAAGAAAAGGCTGAGCAGCCCAACATTATGGATCATGCAGAAATATTATATATGTTTTTGATGTATAGTCTTGTAAAAGTCCCTAGCTAGCTAGTTTAGTTTGCCTTTCAAGGGCATGTGAATTAGCATTAGTTGGCAGTAGAAGAATGCAAACTTATTACCCTAACCCATGTGGTTAAATCGTGATTAAAGCCTCAAAAGGGTTTGTGATCAAGTAATTAATGTCATAGTTTTCTCATGAGTCGGTCACTTTATCCGACTGTAAATAATAAGGTAGATGACTTGCTTCTGAAACGGATTTCCACCCCCTCCTTTTAAGGTTGTTTTAAGCAAGAACTATGCATAAGGCTGCAGCAGCCTATTAAATGTGCCGTAATACGAGAGAGAGATAGACACATAATTGTATCCGTTCATACCAAAAATAACCACTAACTATTAAAAATTTGTAAAGTATATTGCTTTTTTTTAATTATAAAAGATTAACGGTTGCATTTAGATTGCAGGATCAGACCGACAACATGTTCAGCTCTCAGACCGTGCATCGAAGCAAGATCAGAGGTTTCGTTTTTCAATAGGCCATGGATAAGGTGGGCTACCGCCCCATGATTTGCATTATTAAATCAATATTCCTTGGACAAGTCTCATGCATGCGTTATAAGTGTTGAAGTAACATATTATTTTCTCTACGCTTCAAGCATGATCTATCCACACATATAAGGTGGATTCTATGAATTTGTATACATAAATATTCTAACTTTTATTTCCCCATCAGAATATCGGATTCTATGAATCTATACATAAATAAAATCCCACTTCAAATTGCTCCTTCCAATTGAGGTTCCAGATCCATTTTACTGAGCTGTTTCAAGCAAATTAGCGTTTGATTTTGACATTCAACTACTGGTCACGATGCAAACCTAGTTTATTCTATTGGGCCAAACCAGATTAGAAACTAGCAGTTCACTTTTACCTAATAATAAATGGCTCTAGGCCAACTGCTAGCTGATAAGTATCTGTGCAGCACCTGGATGTTGGCCTGAGAGCAAGCTATGTCCCACCTATTTTATGCCCTAGTGGCTTTTGTTTTTGTCTTTTTAGTAGAGTCAAGTGGTTAATTAATTACGGTGAGAAGAAAAGTAAAAGAGACTTATTTGTTTCTATGTACATGAGATTTTCTTAGAACATTAACACGGTTATTTACATATGCAGTCTCTCCTAATTGTCTGTTTGAATTCATTGCTTAGTGTCATCCGTCTTGTACTTTAATATCAATAGGAAATATTGATAAATATGTTGACATAATTGCCGGTATGTATGATGGCTATTGGCAATTAGGTTGCTGTTTTTTTTGCATATATGACCATCTTCGGATCCGGTCATGGGTCGGAAAACGATCAGCACGGGGTTAGGGTGAATTCGGATATATAGGGTTGCAAGTTTTGAGCAAATGAGGGAAATACACTACTTACATGCGATGATTTATGAGACCAAGAACACGTAGGTATAATGTTGAATTTTTATAAATTCTTGTGTTCTCTGTGTGTGTTTGCTTTACGTTTTTAGTGTGTGCTTTATTACGCACAATAATAATTAAACACATTTTTGTTTCATGTTGCATGATATATGAGAAGAGAATTGGAGTGAGTATTTTCCTTTCTTAATATTATCTTTTCTTGCACTTTACATGTGGCACTAAGCTACTTCTGTAGCCAGGACCACGCCCATTTGTCAAGAGCTTTGCTTTGCGAAAATATATGCATGCCATGTGAGCCCCAATGCAGCAGTTGGAGGAGCTCACCTACTAGATGTTTAAGAGGTTTTTCCCTCGTGCTAACCAAAAGCTACATTGAGAGCATGTAAGTAATGAATTCATGGATTCCCCGTGACAGGAAATATGTTAATCTTCTCATAACTGTCTAGTTCTGAACCAGACGCCAAATTAATCTTTTGCCTCTGCAGTGGGATTTTGTTTCTTTCTTGACTGAAACGACAGCGGATTAATACATCTGCCCTGCCCACAACATTGCCGCCCTTAATTGTCTTGTTATACATATGGATCATTGGCTGGTTAAGGAAATAATAAACTGTTCATTTGTTTTTTATTTGAACTTATAGGATCAAATAATTACATATTCATGACCCTCAATTTAAGTGTTTAAAAATGACCTTCTTAAGCAGATTTGGGCTTAGTCAAGTTAGTTAGAGTGGATGTGCTCCCCACTTTACATCCGAATTTGAATCCCCGTCCTTATAGTTTAGATTAGATTAAAATAGAATATAGCTTTGTATAAAAAAGAAAAAAAAAAAGCCTTTCTGGAGAGATATCCAGCCAGTGTAGCATTATCCTTGACAAAAACAAAAGGATAAAAAAGTTAATTTGGATATCAAAGATTAAATTATGAAAATTATTCTCATTGTTAATTGCTATGGCACACATGATATCATTTGCACTCATAGAAAGTTGAAGTGAAGCAATTATAGCAAATTGATAATAATGCTGATTATAGATTTTATATGGATTCTGTATCTCAATTATTCCACTTTTTTTTGGTACTCAAAATGTCCCAAAAAAAAAAAAACTCATTTCTCTGGTACGGATCAAGACACTTTTCACACGTTTAAGCTGGCTGCACTAGCTACACAAAAGAAAATCAGAAAAAACAACATCGCAATGAATTAAATAATTTGACAAAAGAACGTTTTCTCGATATAATAATAATTTGTAAAACAAAATATGAAACAATATTAATTAAACATTTCCCATGTTTTGAATTTGCAATTATTATGAATTTTTTATATAGAAATATTAGGTAGAAGGCGTGAAACAGAACTTAGATGTTGTTTTCAGTTCAACACCATCAATCAAGCACAAAGCATGGAAAAGCATATCATTATTGTTAATTTAATTATTAAATTGATCAAACCACCAACAATGTCTTCAAGCATCTCTAGGTGGGAGAGATGTGCGTTATTTACTGTGAAAGCCATAAACCACAAACCATGAGAAGTCACGCACAGGCTTGTTCGTTGTCATCTTTCTCTCTCTGCCTCATTTCTCATGTGATCTTGTGTTGCTACTTGGGGCGTGTGCTATAACATTGTAATTAACTCAACCACTTTAACATCATCCTTTGCTCTTCTGACTTGGCTGCTTGAATTTGGACTATTAAATTGATTTCAATGTCTGCTAATTAAGTCAATTAGATTGAAATATTTGACCTAACCTACTAGTATAAGAGAATGTGGAGAGAATTTATACGATTATTAAGCAGTGACGTGGTTTGAACTCAATTTTAATTCAGTCTAGGTTTTGCCTATTCTGTTCATATGTTTGAAATAAGACAAGTGTCATTTCCGGTCATGTATTTTCTCTTCTACGTTGTAACATAGATTATAAACATGTCATAAGAGAATTTTGGCCGCCCAATATTGTACTGAATTCATATTTGGTATTGACCTTTTAAATCTCAAAGTGGAAATCAAGAAAAGGACAGCCTAGTCAAAACACCAAGAGAGTTATTTTAAGTAATGTGGCCTACTAGGGCCGTTACCATGCTGGTTTAAAGACTCTTCAGTGGAGGGCTTTCAACACAAACAATAGTAACAAAAGTCAATGAATTATTTTGGATTAGATAGAGCGAGACATAAAGCAAATTTCAACTCAAGGCCACAACGTGTTTAACATGCTTCAGTAAAATTTATGGAAAATTAGACCACAATCCCAGGCAACCATTCTTTTTCATATAAAATTATAGGGATTCACCAACAGGGTCTAGTTCAGTGGCAAAAGATTTTGACTTGCAAGCCAGTGGTCTTAGGGTCGAACCTCCATGATAACTTGGTAGTGTGATTGTGTGAGAAACCCCACTCTCCCTTATAGTTCAAACGAGCCCAAAGTTGAGGTTTAAACCCTTCTTTGATAAGTAAATATGTAACTTGGGAGGCAAGGGAAAGTTCCAAATAAAATCCCCACGCCAACCCCTCATTTAAAGAAAAAAAAGGTTGGATAAGCAGACTTTATAGAGAAAGCCCCATATAGATAAGTTTATTCTCTCTTGTGGGGTGAATCTTTCAATAATTTCCTGAGGAAGGCATAGCATATGCCATTCTAAATTCGAGCCGCTGCTAATAGTTTTGATAATAGATTGAATAACAGTGGAGCAATCTAATCAAATCTAGTAATTGGAATTGTTTGGTTGATTGTAAGGCCAAATTAGTCTTTTGGTACATTTTTCACAAACGGATTCAAGCGAAAAAACTTAGGTGAAAATGAAGTTCCAGATGAATACTTGAATTATGGATCACAAATCTCAAGACCTATCCATTCAATTTCAATAGAGAACAATCCACAAGTTCACTAGATTAGCCTTGAATCGTTGCAATGTTCGTGCCAAGGCTGTAGGTTCAGAAATCCAATCAAGATAACAGAATTGGAATGGGAAAACACAGCCTCATTCTCATTAAAAGAACAAAAACTACGCACAACAAAACCTCGAAATCAGATGTTATGGTAACAGGCATGCATAAGACAATTGACAAATTCGGAAACCCTCACAAACTAAAGAAAACATGTGGCACCAAATTTCTACAAATCAGTTAAGAAATCATCATATGGCAGTAATGACAAATTGGTATCAAGAATGCGGGAGAGACCGACTAATAGCATGAAGTTCCAAGTCCAATTAGGAGATATTTGCGTTTTTCAGAGAACTTGAGATTACCACGCCCGCAGATGTCTGCATTACATGCTCCCCAAGTATAGCAATACAAGAATCATCAGTCTTCAGATGAGGTTGCACCAATTCCCATATCTTTTTCTTTTGAATCTGCAGATAGTGATATGCAAGAACCATAAATGAAAAACAAAGTATATCATAGATGGAGAAAAATGCACCCAACTATTCCATAACAATCCAGTGCCTCTGGCCTGAAGGCATATTCTTTTTATTTTTTTGGTCCAATTGATATTCCATTAAACAGATGGCAAGAGACAAATCCAAACCAGAAAAAGGAGAAAACTAACGCCAACCAGAAAAAATAACAGAAGCAAACACAAGGCCCTAGAAAGAAACTAAGAACCCCCAGTTGACAGTAAAGATCATAGTAAACCATGTCATATCAAAATCAGAACAACAGAGGATGGGGGCCTGCTAAACCCAATTTCTGTGCATATCCCCTGTTCTGCTTGCCTAGCAGCCCAATCAACTGCAGAATTTTCTTCTCGTCCGACCAAGCTGCTCACCGCATGAACATGCAAGATCTCTTTCATCAAAGGGTAAATTTCCCTTGGCTGTCTTATTTCCTTTGTGACAGACTTGAACAGTTGCTCATTATTGTTTCCATATTTGATCTCTGACTTTGCCCAAATCAATCCCTTCCGCGCAGCTACAGTCTCAGCTCATAACACTGATGATGTAAAGAAGGCTATTGACTTTCCACCATGTAACCGTCCCAAAGACTCCCTGGAAACAGCAGCTGATCCTGCCATCCCTCCTGGTTCACAAGCACCATCAAAGTAGATTTTAACCTCTTATTCATTAGGGGGTTCCCACCAAGTAGAAGGATGGGTTTCTGTTGAAACTTGCGTACTATATTGCTCACTTTTTGACCTTACATGCTCAGCTGTTCCTTGACAACAGCACACACTTTGTAAGAGGCAGTCACACCTGGGTTTCCATATATGCCACAAGGTAAAAGGAATCCAACTCTGTAATTCTTTTCTTGCAATTCCATTCACATATGGGTGAGTCTGAGCAGCCAGTCATCCATGGTAGGAATAGTTGATCAATCCATCTAGTAGCCAAAATGTACCCCAAACCAAAACCCCACAGTCCAAGGACAGAGTAATAAGATATGTTCAATTATCTATGGATACTCATTGGAGATAGGACATATAGGAGTAGTGCAGATGGATGGAATTAGTGCAGCTTCTCCATAGAAATTGACGAATCTAGAAAAGGTATCAACTTTCAAGCCTTGTGTCCACTTGATGTGAGAATTGCAGGGGTTTTCCTATCGGTCCAGCATGAGCTTTGTGATGACTAGACCAATCTGAAGGAATAGATTGATTATCCTCAGACTTTTCCCGAGAAATATACTCCTTGAAAGGCCTCAACACCCAGGTTTGAGTTCCAAAAAACTCAATGAAACTAGAAATTTTCCATTGTACACAAAAAATAATCTTGATTTCTATAATCCATATCAAACTTAATTTCATTCACAATATAACTTAGTGTCATATAAATTTCTTCTGATTCAGGATATGATTTATCGTGAGCTATAAATTTGTGAAGGGTTCCAAATATCTCCACAATACTAAACCCAGGGGACTTCTTCACCCCTCTCCTTTCCATGGCTTCTCTCAGGCTTCTCGCATCATCCCAGCGTTTGGAAAGAGCATAAACATTTGACAAACCAACATATCTACCATCATGACCTGGCTCTATCTCTATAAGCTTCCTTCCAACAATTTCTGCAAGATCTAATTTTCCATGGTTCACACACCCACTAAGTAAAGCACCTAGCATTGAAGCTGTTGGCTCCCTGGGCATTTGACATATAAATTGGTATGCCTCTGTTACCTGGCCTCCACGTGCTAAAACATCCACCATGCAAGCATAGTGCTCGCACTTGGGTTTCATACCATGTTTACCAAGACATTCAAAGAGATGCCATGCTTCCTTTACTAATCCCCCATGGGCACAAGCACTCAACAAGCACAAGTACGTTATCTCATCTGGGACAATCCCAATTATTTGCATTTCCGCAAAAATTTCAAGTGCCTGTTGAACTAATCCATGTATTGCAAGTCCTCCAATCATTGCATTCCACATCAACACATCAGATCGGTGCAGCGAACCCCCACGAAACACACCTAAAGCATCCTCTATCGCCCCACATTTTGCATACATGTCCACAAGTGATGTTTGCAACACCAAAGTTAACGGCAACTTATTATCAAACATATAGCGATGCATAACCTTCCCTTGCTCAAGAGCGCCTAAGTGTGTACATGCACATAAAACACTCACCATAGTCACCTCATTTGCTTTAGGCCCCGCAACCCGCATTCTCTCAAATACTACCAAGGCCTCCGTATAGTCCCCAACCTTAACATACCCATCAATCAAAGAACTCCATGACACAACATCACGCTTTGGCATCAAATCAAACACTTCTCGTGCTGAAATCACATCTCCACACTTTGCATACCCATCCAACATGGAATTCCAAGAAACCGAGTTTTTCACAAGAATTCCATCGAACACCTTACGTGCATATGTGATATCCCCACAGGCAGCATACATATGAATCAAAGAATTACTTATGAACCTATCGAACTCAAAACCATTTTTGGCAATGTGGGCATGCACAGCCACACCAAGTTCTCGCTTCAATAAGCGGGCTGATGCCTTTGCAAGAAAAGGGTACGTTAAGTAGTCTGGTGAGACCCCATCACGCAACATTTTGACAAAGACAGATATGGAACGGTTTGGGTTTTTGCTCTTGGAGTAACCTCTAATAACGGTGTTCCAGTCAAAAATTGTTGGGTTGGGGAGTTGTGACAAAACCCGATATGAGTAGTCGATGTTACCCAAATCAGACAGTGCCAAGAAAGAAAGGATTTTGGACGTCAAAGACTGTTCTTGGGAGAGGCCACAAGTGAGGAGCAAAGCATGTATTTGCTTGAGCTCAAACATTGATTTGAGTTTTTCATGAAGGGTGACTAGCTTTTGAATGATATTAGCATTTTTGCAGCTTGGAAATGATAAATTCAGCATTTGAGAATTGGACACGGGGAGTACCTGGTTAGCTGTGGCAGGAGGAGGTTGATTTTGATGATCATCTTCAGATCCAAACCATACTCTTTGGCCAGGGAGTGAACCCTCAGGAGGCACAAGAAGCTCAACATTCTCATGGGAAGCATCAGAAGCTGCCAAAAGCATTCCACTAGACTTAACACCACGCATGTTCCTGGGCTTCAGATTAGCAAGCACAACTACATTTCTATCCTGCATTAAACCAAACAAAATCACATTGAATACAATTTTCAAAGTGATCATTCTCCATTCTCTAACACAAGAATAATGTCCACCTACTCCAATTCTACATTACCCTTTGCAATCCCAATTGGCTACATTTAAGCTAAAGGACTTAAATTTAAGTATTTTGGGTACCTGAAGGTGATCAAGAGGAACATATTTCACAAGGCCACTGCAGATGGTTCTGGGTTCAGGCTCGCCGATGTCGACCTCTTCGACATAAAGAGAATCAGCCTCCTCATGCCTCCATGCCTTAAGAACTCGGCCAACCCTTATGTCGAGCACGTCGGCTGCATCCTTTATCCTCTGTTTTTGGTCCTCGACGTCGCTCACCGGCGGCACTGCCTCATCAATAGAAGCATCGCTCACTGCCCCAGAAGCACCGGTGGCAGAAGCATCGGTGGCCGAGGCGGCGGTGCAAAAGGAAGAAGATGAGTGCCAGAGCAGACTTCTTGCAGAAGGTAGTTTGGGTTTTTTGTTGCGAAGACGAAGATGATGATAATTACCATTAGTGGCAGAATTAATTTGATGGAAATTAAGAGGAAGCTCAGAATGGGCAAAGGGGAATAGCAGGCGGACGCCGATGCCAGTACTGCATTTGAAAAGGTTCGTTGCCATTCCTTTTTTCCCCCTCTCTCTATCCACACTAACTTTGCTTTCTATTGCCTCGCTGCTGTATGCGGTTTACTATTTTTTTTTAGAGATATTTAGTGGTATACCCATTTCTAGCACTAATATTATAAATAAACCCTACACAATTGAATTCCTATAAACAAACCCAAAAAAAATCCAAAAAATGATAGCTAGCCTTATTAAATTTAATATTGATTATTAAATTACTTTGATGCCCTATTGAGTGCTTTGGGTATTTTTATGAGATTTTGGGGTTGGGCTTGCTTTAAGAAATTGATGGCAGTTTTGTAATTTATAAGAAGTTAAAAGCTTTTTTGTTATGTTGTAAATGGGCTTTGGGTGTGTTTCTAAATTCCATTTTATATAGGGTATTTTTATAATTTGGGCCCCCATATTGGGTATAATAGTGAATCTCCCTTTTTTTTAACCCAAGACCGCTTATTATTAGACCAATCCAACTCAACTCAACCCTCAAAAAGATTATAAAAAAAATTGTGGATAAGAAAAAAAAAACTTTAAAATTCAAGTTCTCATACGTTATTTAAAGATTCTGAACTTCTACGTTTAGAGTTCACACATTTCTCGCATTTGGTTTCATCTAGGCTGTTATAACAATCCAACGTTTTAATATATCAGCTATAGAATAAAATTTAGTTTTTTTTTTTTTTCTAAACTAACATTTGCTTTGCCGTTTTCTCCCCTCCTCTCCTCCGTATCTCCCAATTCCAGCTTCCCCTCAATGCTAGTTCAAAACTCAAAGAAAATTATATCTAAATCAAAGTCGAAGTAAAAAAGCATCAATGAAATTTTAGAAACCCCACTATTACTCTGCTAAGGCGCCGCATAAACAACACCCTCAATTGAATTACCTATTTTTCCTGCAGAGCTTCAATGATTCACAGTAAAAGTTTTGGAGCTTTTTTCTCTTACTCATGATGCGTCCAAGCCTAAGTCTACAACATGGGACCTTACTTGTGACTCTCGCTTGGGCCCGCTGAGTTCTTGGCTCACTCAGTGAGTTCTTGTATTCATCAGTGATTGTGGCCATGAATTCAATTATGAACTCAGCAGCAAGTAGTAGCACTGATACCATGCCTACTATACTTGACAGGCTTGTAAGAGATTGAGAACTCAGTAAGGTAGTGGCTGATCTATTTAGGCTTGATTTCAACCTTTTGAGTTAATTCGCTTCTGCCTTCTCAAAGGTGTTCATACAGATTGCAATTTCAATGTATAAAATTCCAGCAAAAAAAATTAAGATAAAAGGCCAAGCTGCTAGCAAAATAAATCAAAATATAAAGAGTATGACAGACCTTGAAACATTATCCAAAAACATAAGTCATTCTTCATCTCCTCAAAATAATTAAGTCAATAACTGCACCTGATCCTCTAATTTCACTGCATATTGTCTAAAAAGCAAAGTAAAAATAAATAATCACTAAATAAGTACATTAAAACAAATAAACAAGGTAATAATAGGTCCTCAATATCACCTAATTCGCAGCCAATTCTGCCCACAAATAAATGCCTTAACCATCTTAGGAGTCAAGGAACTCATAAAATGATCTATGATTCTACCTCCAGTGCTAAACGCAGACTCAGAGGCCTGTTGAAACTGGAACAACAAACACATCTATAGCAAGAAGATATAAAACAGGATATCTAGTGGAATTTACCCTCTACCAATTAAGTGTGACAAACTTTTCTTTACTTTCAATATTTTCAGCACGATCTAGCAAATACCTATCAACTTGACTTTTTATTTCAACTATATCTTTCTATTTTCTCATTTGTGCAAACCGAGCAAGACGTGCAAATTGATAATGATCATCAGTACCTTTCATGGACATATGTAAATCATACATCAAAGACCCGTCTCTTTGAAATATAAC
Organism: Prunus dulcis; assembly: GCF_902201215.1. NCBI lineage: Eukaryota > Viridiplantae > Streptophyta > Magnoliopsida > Rosales > Rosaceae > Prunus > Prunus dulcis. The sequence continues at coordinate 9,734,705 of NC_047655.1, read as the reverse complement.
ATTTTATAATTTGTTTTGCCTTGCCATTGTCGTGTTCACATGGTTTATGTGTTCTTTGCCTTGCATTTGTCATGTTCACAAGGTTTCTATGTTTTGCCTTGCATTTGTTTTTTTTTTTTGTTTGTTTTGACAATAAAAAAAAAAATCAAACAGTCTAAAATCAAATCCAATTGTAATTGTTTAGTTTGGTTGCGGGTTTAAGCTTTCGTAAACTACCCTAAATTGAAGCAGACTTGCCATTTATATATTTTTGTTTATATTTTATTTTACACGAATCATGCTTAAAACTGCCTGAACCCAATAGTGGTTTAGTTCCGTTTGATTTTCTTCATGATTTTTGTTAAAACCTAACTGAACATAAAGTGGTAATCTATAGTATTAATTAAGAGAGAAAAATGCCCTATTGCTTAACTCCTTACAAGTGAGGAGGACCCCCTCCTCACACCAAATCAAATTCCAAATAAAACAGTTAAAGGAGCTGACAAATGTTGAAGTTCCATTGTTGTGCGGAGGAGCTCCTCCTCAATTTTAAGTAGTCAAACAAATATTTAAATTACACTCAATAAAAAGAAGGTAATATAGTAAGAGCAACATAGTAATTAACCACTATATAAATAAATAAAATACTCTCATATTTTTCTCCCACTAATCCATCTTTCCTTTCTTCTCGACTTTCCAAGCAATAACTCTCACATGCATACCATAACATATGCCAAACTACTAGTAAAAAGGTAAACAAAAGCAATTCGAATTAAAGTTAAATTGCTCTCGATCTATGTATTTCCAATTTTTAAACCCCACAAGTCATGTCCCGCCCAGTCACATATACATTCCCTTCTTAGGAGAAAAGATCAAGTGAATCCGTAAGCTCGCTTTGCAGAGTCAAGGGTGTTGGAGAGGAGCATTGAGATTACAACAGGTCCAACTCCTCCTGGCACAGGAGTTATGGCTGACACCACCTTAATTGCCTCTTCGTAGCAAACATCTCCGGTGGTACGGAACCCTCGGGGACTATTGGGATCCTGCATATTATGACACATCCATCATGACAAAGCAAGCCCAAGAATTCAAACCAAATACGCAGACAAGTTTATATCCTAGTGAAATATCACTGTATTTCTTTATTGGCACGGAAAAACACACGTTTACAAATTTGACATGAGATGCGGCGGTGAAAATTGATTTTCCTTGATGGCTTCTGTACTTGTGATATAACATTGAAGACTCTATGTAATGCATTGTTTTTCTTGGTACTTACCATGCAATACAATATCTGTCCATATGCCAAAACAAATTGGTGCTGCACATCGAGAGAACAAGATCAATGCCCTCATTGAGAAATGGCTTTCTCATTGAGCACATTGCAGTCCAGTTTGTCTATTAATAATGGGAAGCGAACATGGATTACCACTTACCCTCTGCTATTTAAAATCCTTGACATAACATACTTGATGTTGTATAGTTGATTCAAAACAGCACGAACCATCGGCACTTCTAGCTCTAAAGTGTAAGGTTTAGGATTAGGGGTTGATGTGAAACTGAGGAGTCCAATTAGGGTTTAGCTTGATGAAAGAATTTGGGGGTAAATTAGGGATCTATGACAGGTGAACCAGATCCAATGAGAAATTCAATTGGATATCAGGCAATTCAGAGGGCAAGTAGGACAAAGAAATGAAGGCAACTGAGAAAAATAAGCAAGACGGGAAAGACACAACAATGCATACACTTGTGCATAAGCATGTTGTAGTCTTTATCACATTTAGACTAACACCTCTAGATAATAATATCCTAGTCTTTAATAGTAGGTAGCTGTGCCTTGAAACACAACTAGCCTAATTTTACATCAAAATTCATTTACTACAAAGAACAAGAGATCACAAGCTTATTTGTAGACTTTGGCTGGATAATAATAAATCCTAGTCCTTAAAAATCAAACTAATCATGACCATCCATTAAAACCCTATCAAAAACACAAAGACCCAGAATACACTTACTAATAGTAATATACTCCTATGGCCACGCAAAGTCACTTTGCTTTAATGACACTGTCATTTCCCCATATTAAAATAAAAATAACAAGCACTTTTACAATTTATCAAAGACAACCACTGAAGGAACAAAACTCTTGTAAGTTAGAGGTCTAGGGCCTATGTAAAGGATAAATTTTCTCAACCCAAGTTATGGCCGCAGTTTTCTATACTACTCGTGCGGTTCTGGTTGATTTACATATTAATAGATGTTCAACAATACAGTAACTAGTGACAGTTAGGTAATATAGTAATAGTGACAACTAATGGTTAGAAGGTAAGGCATAATTAAGGATATTGTCTTAGTTCCAACCCCTAATGCAATGATACGACTAAAGAACTTATATGAAACTTCATCTAAATAGGTGGATGAGTAAACTCTTACACTCTTTGGAACTTCATCTAAATAGGTGGATATTGATTCAGTCCACCATCAGGCCTTCAAAAGTACTTTTCTACTTTTAATGAAACAATAAATATCATTATGGTCTAATACAGTCACGACTCATGTGAGGCTGAAGCAGTTGAGTCTTCCTTTATGACCACACATGAGTAAAGAAGGTAAAATCTGATAGACACAAATTCTTATGATCATATAAATCTAGTTTCTCTAGCAAAATTCTATTTTTCAAATGCATTTTGCGAGAGGGGATTTTGAAGTAATATATATTTTCAATGTTCCGTTTTGGACAAAAGATAAAGAATAAAAAGATTTGGGATACTTTTTTCCAATGCACCCTCCAACGCGGGTGCATTGAGTATTTTATGGTAATCGCAACCAGAAATGACTGCTTCCTTGGCAGATGAACAGTAGTTTGCTCCTTTGTTATTGCGCTTAAATGGACAGGAAAACTGACCAAACTTCACAACAACCTAAGAAAGAAATGTTTATGACTCTGCACAGATATAATCGTCATTTGATCTGAAAGTCAGATAGAAACAAGATAATTTACCTTAACTGAATTTGTCCCCATGTCGACTACAACTGTCCCTGGCATCAGCCAATCGCATCCAACTATATTTGGAATGCCAACATCTGATACAACAATGTCAGCTCGACGAGTAATTTGTTCTGGGTTGCTGGTGAACGAATGGAGAGTGCTAACCGTCGCGTGGTGCCTCTGTCCAGGACTAATGGAGCATCATTGAAAAATTATTCAAACATTCTGATGTCTATACAGTAGAGAACAAAAATATGTGTCACCTGCAAGAGCAAAGAAGTGGATAACCCAGCAATCTTGCTTCTCCCTATTACCACTGCATTCTTCCCAATGATCTCCACACGATACCTGAGCAACAACTCAATGCAAGCCTTAGGGGCACAAGGGATGAATAACGGCTCCCTTCCCCGCAATGCAAGATTCCCCATATTGAGGGGGTGAAAGCCATCCACATCTTTTTCCGGACTCACAAAATTTATAATCGTTTCCTCATCCAAATGCTGAATCAAACAAGTTAATGAACAATATTTTTAGAAATCCAAAAGGCCAAAACCAAATCACATGACTAGAACTAGAAAAAATTAAGAATACAAAACCCAATTTGAAGCAATAATTCTAAATTAACTCCAAGGAGTTGGTACCTGTGGCAGAGGAAGTTGAACAATTATACCGTGCACAGATGGGTTGCTGTTAAAACTTGAAACAACATCAATAAGTCGATCTTGAGTACAATCTTGGGGTAGTTGTACAATGGAAGTTTTAATCCCAACTTCATTACAAGCTTTTAAGTTGATATGGACATAAGCGTGTGAGTCCTCTCTGTAGCCCACCAAAACCACAGCCAACCCAGGAAGTCTTCCGATGGCAGCTTTCATTCTGCTTATTTCAGCAGCTACTCTCAAATTTATGTCTTTTGCAATTGGCTTTCCGCTCATTATTTCAGCAGCACTCTGAGTCTTCCCTGTAGCTCCTGTTTTCACAGCTTTGCGTACAACAACAATCAACAACCACTCATTCAATCATTCATTCAATCATTCAATCAATCAATCAATGAAGCTAAAACAGAGAGACCCATGATTTTCTATGAACTGAAGAACATAAATGTGGTGTAGAAATGCACTTACGGTGAAACCCAGATGAGAGGGGACGATGGGGGGTTTGGGTGGGAACCCAAATGTGAGGGAGAGTGAGAGGGCTTGAACATGGCGGTGAGAGCGTCGCTGAGTATAAGGCTTTGCCTTTGGTCCCCAATCTGTGCCAGAAACCCACCATAACGCCGCTACCTCCTATCCTCGATCTTCATACAGACAAAATAAAACCACTAGTTGTTCTTGTTGTAGTTGTTCGGATATTATGAAAATGTGAGTTTCTTCTGTTAATGCCTTAAAATGAAACTTTCATAATTCTTTTATTTATTTTTTATTAAAAAAACTTTCAAACTCAAAAAGATATAGTTAGCTAATAAAATATTAAGAAACGAAACCACATATGTTAAGGCAGTGACTCCTTGAAAAAACAAAAAAAGAAAAAAAAAAAGGGAGGGTTAAGGCAGGGAGTCCACTTTTGCACTTGAGTTCGGTCTCTCGTCTCGTGTAGATTGTTAAATAAGAATAAATAAATTAACAGTTTTTTATATTACAATGTATAAAATAAATTAAAAATTGGCTTTTATTTTCATGGGATGCAAGCATATCAAGTTCTCCCTTTCATAATACTAAAATGAAAAAAAACAAAAAACAAAAAAATTGACACAAGCGCTCTAGTATATATAAAGGGAAAAACTCTGGTGAAATATTTAAAATCCCAAAATACTCTTAGCTAATTAAAATGTTAAGGAAGAAAATAATATATTAAATGAGGATAATATTAGTAAATTTAAATTTTTTATTTTAGTAAAGGAGGATAATAATAATATGTGTACTATATTTATCGACTACATTGCTGACAATCTCTGTAATAAAGAAAGGTCCCATATACAAAAGAGATTTTTTTTAATTTTTTTTAATAAAAAGAAAGGCTAATTGACATGTGTGATGCGCGTGCCAATGTGCTAGTTTTGTTTTAGGCGACAGGCTGAGAGCCATCCCATAGTTCATTTTGGGCTGATTTTAAAGGGCATGGTCAAAAAAAGACAGAAGAGAGGAGAAGAAGAAGAACCAACCAAAAAGAAAAAGAAAAGGTGGAGGAGCCGCCTCAAAGGGCGGCTGGGAAAACCTCCAGTCACTCGAAAGAAGGAAATGAGGGAGATAAGACTATAGAAAAGGCAGAGCCTCTATGTTTAGACACTCTCGGTTAAGAAAAGAGTAAAGGGGAGACTTGTCATGTGTATTTAAAGGAAAATCTTTTTCCACCTTTGAATCCCCCATTTGTCCTAAAAAGAGACAAGGATCATACATGCTCATGCTAATTACTAAATTCTCAAGTCCAATAAATGGTTTTTCTAGCTTTTTTCTTTTTCATTGTAGTTGTAGTTGTTAAAAATATCCTTACTGGCTGCATAAAGAAGTCCGACTACATATACATAATGCAGAGCAATATATTCAACAATCTAACACAAAACAAACTGCCACTGCCTTTATTTCGCATAACTACTACGCCATAATTGTCATCCGCTGAAAGAGGTCTGAGTCTCTTCCAATATTTCAAGATCGGGTTCTGCATAATGAATTTCTGTTTCTTCTATCCCCTTGATTAATTTAGTTGAAGTTGATGCCCTTGCGCTCACGTCGGTGGAAGTAGAAGAATCAGCTTTGGTACATTCGCCATGAGCCATGGCAACATTACTTTGGTGCCAATTACTTTGGTGCTTCCACACTTTGATGATCATAAGTTGTTCTTCCTCGGTATACAGGCTTGCCATTCCAAAGTCTGAGATCTTAGCATTTAGAGCTCCATCAAGGAGGATATTTTCAGCTTTGATATCCCTATGAACCATCTTGAGTCTAGGGTGCTCATGAAGATGATCTAAACCCCTCGCTATTCCCAGGCAAATGTTAAATCTATTTTCCCAATTAAACTTCAATCTGGACTTCGATCCTGCAAGTCACATGAATGATGACCACTTTAGCATTCTATGCATATATTCCTCCAGTTTAGTGTAAACCGTAAACGACTTTGTTTTTGTCATAAACACTGTATCAGCATAGAAAACACAGGTCACACTACAACAGAAAAACCCTTTCATGACACCTGATTTGCATCATGGAAGGCATTTAATGACTCGAGGTAAGTGTCGTAATATGCGTCGTCTGGGGGGGGTGTCATGGAAAGTTTTCTCAAAAGACGACATCTGGTATGCGTCACCTAATAGTATTTTGATGGTATTTCAATGACAAGTGAGTACCGGATCTTATTTCTTAATATAAAAGCAATACACGTCCCTTTCCAGCCCCGTAGAAGGAAATCTCCAATACACTATCATTAACATCAAATGCCCCTCTTTTTAGTATACTATATGATTCCTTCTCCCTGAATACTATTTCAGCAGAGTGAAGGGTCACATTATATCTGCCTTTGTGTAAGCAAGCATAATAACTTAGGAAGACAGGGGCAATCCGAGCATTTAAATATAAGTCTGACTCAGGAACACGAATTCCACATGACTGGGTCTGTATGAAATTACTAGAATTGGACTCCGGTGATAAGAACTGTCCAGAAAGGCTATAACCCCAGGTTTTGGATGGACTAATATAATAGAGTGAAGTTGAGTTATGCGCTTCATAATACTTGTCACCAACAGTTAATCCCTCACCACCACAATTTATAAACAAGGAATGATCTGCAACTGTTAGTCAGAAAGGGATAGATTAGATAAAATAACGTGCAAAATAAGACGTTAATAAAATGAAGGAACAATAAAATTGATCTAAAATGAGACGTTACTCATCAACCAAGTTTTACAATGGTCTTTTTATGAATCCTTACACTGTGACTACCAGTTTTCCTGTATAGATTGTTAAAGTTCAGATTATACTCATACTCTCTTATCATGCTTATGTGACCAACCATTTAAAAAATTCATCCCTTGGAAGAATAATAAAACTATTACAAACTTCTTCCTAGAGATAATATACCAGACGAAATGATATACGTGTCAAGATTATTGCTGAAGTATTTAATGGTGTGTTTTATTTATTTATTTACAGTTTTAAATATTCTGCCAATTTTCAATCAGGAATCCTTTAGGTAAAGTTATGTGTGTAATGATACACGGCAGACTTCTTGGTCAGAGACCATTACTCAGCAAAGAATTTTTCATTAATGAAAGGCTCAGAAGAAGCCAGGACAATGTTGTATACATGTTTGAAGAACCAACCAAACTCACATTTAGATTTTCGTCCAGGACAATGCGTATGCATGCGTTTCTTTGGATCCCTGAATAAACGACGGAATTTGTAAGAAATGGCTCCTGGCTTTTCTTATATATACTAGAACAGATAAAAATATTAACATACAAAAATAGTTGATCTGGATCGGTTGAACTTGAACTGCTGCAGCAGGCAAACAAGTTCCTGAAATGTAAGGGAAAGGATCTCATCAGAATTCCACATGCAACTAGATTGGTAACAATAGAAAAATAAAAATTAATGCCAATTCTTACAGATTATCTCGCTTATCGTCTGGCAAGCTAACTTCAGAAAAGTTATTGTAAGATAGATCCCTGAAAAGACATATGGTCAAATTTCATAGCTAATGGAATGTGGGAACATAATACGCTCCTAGAAAATGATGGTGACTTAGACGAGGATTTTTCTTTTCCTTACAATTAAGCATTCCGGTGTCAAATCTAAGTAGCTGTCTGATGAAAGAAGTTTTTTATGGCCCGTCTGGTAACTTTTTTGGAGAATGTTTTTTGAGAATATTTTTAGAGAATGAAAACAAGAAAACAAATTTGCATTTTTAGGAAATGAAAATGCGTCTGGTAAATTAATTAGAAAATATCTTTAGAAAACAAAAACAATGAAAACGTGTCTGGTAGTACAATTTGATAATAATAATAATAATGTGTGAGTTATTTTTCAAGTGTATTTTTGCTAATTTAAGTTCTAAAAAATATTTTTAAAAATGTATAATTTGACAAATAAAAAATTATGTTGTTTTTTAAAAGTTAAATTTATTTTTATCTCTTTTTTTTTTCTTTCTCTTTTCTTCTTTTTTCCTTTTCTTTCTTCTTCCTCTCCTTTCTCTTTTCTCCTCCCTTCCCGGGCCGTTCCTTTCTTCTTTTTTCCTGTACTTTCTCTTTTATTCTCCCTTCCCTCTTTTTTACTATCTCTTCATGCCGCCGCACCCACTCCTTCCTTCCATGGCATGAATCCCATCAACCCACCTATCTCTCTCTCTCTCTCTCTCTCTCTCTCTCTCTCTCTCTCCCCTTAATTGGGTGGTAATGGCGATGGTGATGCTTTGATTGGGTATGGGTGGTGGAAGTGCTAGAGTCTATTGCTTTTGTACTAGGTGGCGAGATGTGTATTGGGTTCGTTTGGGTGTTCGGTGGTGATTCCATTGGCATGGTGGTGGTGGTGGTGGTGGTGTCGGTTGGGTTTGATAGGTGGTGGTGATGTGGGGACTTGGTCTGTGAGGTTTGGTGGCAGTGGCAGAGTCAGTGGCGGTTGCGGTGATGATGGTCTGACAGTCGTGGCCGTGGTGAGTTTGATTTTCGTTTATGTTTTGGTTTGATTTTTGTTTCGTTTCTGTTTTGTTGGGTAGAGTGATGGGGTTGTGCTTTTCTGTTTATGTTTTAGGCATTTGTTTCCTGTGAGAATGAAAACATATTTTTTCTGTTTTTCTGAAGTACACGTGATGTTGTTCTCATTTTATGAAAACATTTTCAGTGTTTTCAGTTTTAGTCCACCGAACGGATTCTAGGTTTGTTTTTGTTCTCAGAAAATGAAAACGGGTGCTGAAAACTTAAACGAACGGCCCTTTAGTATCTAAATTACTGTATGAAACTTTTTGTAGAATGATCATTTCACAACAACTATTCATATACATATTTCATTGCATTGATATGATTGAAGTTAAGAAGACACTGAAATATCAGCTCGAAATTAACACATAATTCAAACAGCGCCTTTTTGGTCTTAATCAAATGCACAAATGGCTTGAAGAAACCAGCATTACTACTGTCACTGAAAAAGATAACTACGATGCTACCAAACAATTCCTCATTGTGGAGAGTACTTCCGAAATAGTTTCCTTTTATTTGCTAGGCTGTTGCATGGTTCCTTCATATTTGAATTTGTCATCAAGTGCGGGTTAAAAAAGCTACGATCCTAATTCTAAGAAATCTCAAAAGTTAAAATTCCACTTACTGAACTTGAGTCATAAACATCTTTAAACTGGACAATCATGATTGTTTAAGAAATAAATATCAATTATTGAGATACTAAGGGCCCGTTTGATAATCATTTCAATTTTAGTTATTAGTTTTCATTTTTTGTGCTAGAGTATAGAGGAAAATGAGAGTGAGGATGAGATTGAGAGAGATGATGAGAGGGGAGGATGGGAGGGAGGAGTAACAAAAGTGAAAACAAAATTTTGAAAGTGAAAACTATTTCAAATAGATTTCAGTTTTTTGTTTTTGTTTTTGTTTTTGTTTTCACTTTTTCTACTCCTACTTCATATCCTCCCCTCTCATCTTCCCTCTCAATCTCATCCTTTCTTCCATTCTCACTCTTTTTCCTCTATACTCTAGCACAAAAAATGAAAACTCAAAACTAAAATTGAAATGGTTATCAAACTGGCCTTAAGCTTTCGGACTTACTTGACAGCCAATACATGAAGATAAAAATAGATGTACGTAGTTTAAGATTCTGAATATAGAAGCTTACAATGTAGACTTGACTGCACCAACCCAAGCAGGGATTGTGTCATTAAGTTCATTTTTTGCAAGGGACCTGAGGAGAGAAAGTTGATAATAGAGTACTAACATCAACAAGAGTTCTGTTGTCTTTTGTGTAGCAAAAACACACGGATATCATTCACTTACAAGTACTGTATTAAATTTAAACCACTCATGGACTTTGGGATTCGTCCGGTTAAATTGTTAAAGCTCAAATCCCTGTTAAGAATACACAGAGGCATTAACAACTTGGGAACTTAGTTAACTAGTCTGTGAGATGAATTGTATCAAAGTACATTCAAAAGAAGGAATTGAAACAAATCAATAAAAACCAGAAACATAAACCGTGAAGGTGTTGTGTGTGTGTGTGTGTGTGTGTGTGAGAGAGAGAGAGAGAGAGAGAGACTCACAAGTATTTTAAATTTGACATTTTACCAATGTATTCAGGGATTTCACCGGTGATTGAACAGTTCCTTAATATCCTATAGAAACCATGGCAAGAGGTGAGTGATTGGATAAATCATATGAGCATGAGGTTTACATCCAGTGATGCTGACATGCGGCACAAAGACTCTTGCAGAACAAAATAAAGTTTGCTTGATGCTGACATGCTGGTAAAAGTTTACAAGAGTTTCTTTGGCTCATAAAATGAATAGATGTGTGCAACATGCAATAAAAACTATTTACAGAGTTTCTATATTGCTCAGGTTCGCAGATCGTGGCAATTGGAAACCAGAGTTTGCTACGTCACTAATCTTTCTGCAAAAGGGACAGAAAAAATTCATCACGAAAACAGAGCTGCTGATTTTTTTTTTTTCTCCGTAAAAGTGGGATAATGAAATAGATTGGGACGGTGTACTTACAAATACTGAAGACTGGAGAAATTAAAAACTTCTGCAGGGATACTCCCTGCAAAATTGTTTCCAAAAATTGACCTGTGAGCAGTGCAGAGTAATATTAAATTCAGATGTATGGCATCTTATCAACTTTGACAACTCATTTTGTTTCAACTCTTATCACAAAACTCTTTAACAACTGTCAATGTCTCTATGACATAACTTTCATCGAGTAGAAGCTTAGAACCCATTGGATAATCATTTCAATTTTAGTTTTTTTTTTTTGCTTTAGAGTGTAAAAGTGAGAATGAGAGTGGAGATGAGATTGAGAGGGAAGATGATCAAGGTGGATGAGAGGAATGCGTAAAAACTAAACTGAAATCTATTAGAAATTGTTTTCGCTAAGTTTTTGTTTTCACTTTTGTTACTCCTCCCTCTCATCCTCCCTTCTCATCTTCTCTCTCAATCTCATCCTCACTCTCATTTTCCTCTGTACTCTAGCATGAAAAAATAAAAAATGAAAACTAAAAACTAAAATTGAAATGGTTATCAAACGGGCCCTTAATATGTAGAACTCCGTCTCATCTCTTAATTTGTAAGGACTTTTTATACATGTTCAATAGCTCTTGGTTCCAAACGAAAAGAAGCTCTTGGTACCATTTACATCTATTCTCCCAAGGATTTACATGATACGAATTGCGTATCCTAACTAAAGAAAAACTTAGAGATAAAAATTTCAGTGCATTTTTTGATGAAGTTAGCTGGAAAGCGACCAGACATATAGTTGCCGGATATTGAACTGCACATGCCAATTAGGTTCTCTTAAAAATTAATAAGTTCACCTTACGGTAGATTGCAGGCATCAAGATCATTAAATTAATAAAATTCATCTGCTACGCTCATCAAATTCCTTTACCAAATTTTGTTCCTCAAATGACGTGGTCATGTCTCATTTTGGGTCCACTATTGACCCCATTTATATCCAACAAGATGCGCATTGATACATCATTTGGTAAACAAATTTGGTGACTAGACATTATTAAATGAGAAACACTTACAATATGCGCATCTGAGTAAGATTAGAAAAATCCGAAAATTCCCCAGTGAGATCATTGGATGCCGCCGAGCTTTCACAACAGGAGAGCAAAACAATGTAATCCCAGTAGATATTTAAGTACCAAAATTTTCTCCATCTTTTCTGATGATATATATATATATATATATATATATATATATATGTTTGTGCGTGTATATATATGTAACTTTGTTTGAAAGAAGCTTACAAGTATTGGAGATTTCGCAAATTTCTAAATGAAGGTGGAAGACGACCAGAGAGTCGATTCTGATCCAAATATCTAAAAGCAGGAAGAAAAAAAAAAAAAAAAAAAGGAAGACGAATTCAGATATTTGTTTTCAGTAGAAAGCTTTAGCCTTTAGAATATATGTAGATAATTTGTCTCTATGTATGTGTGTGTGTGTGTGATGAAGAGAGAGACAGAGACAGAGCGTGTTCATAAAGTGCAACAAGGGTGAGCAAAGAACTTACAGTGTTTGAAGGGCTGTGATGTTTCCTAATTGGCAGGGAATTAGATCTGACAAGTTATTATAATACAGAGATCTGCAAAACTCACAGATTATAAAGAAGAATTAGAAATGTTATACAAAGGAACCAACTGATCATATCACGTCAAAGAAAGTCGAAGAATTAAGTGCAATGGTGAAAACAAAAAGTTACAGAGAGTTTATTTACAATCGTTGCAGAGAACTCGGTGCACCCAGAGATGATGGTATCCGTCCGCTGAGGAAGTTGTGATCCAGAGAGCTTTTTGGCCAGAAAACAATGGAGCTAATTTATTAGATGTTACCTTGTTAAAGCTCGGAGAGAGTGGTAGAAACAGAGTAAACTTAAAGTCGAGTTAAGACGAGTTGTAAGAAATACTGAAATTAGATATAGATATATACAAATTACAATATAGAATTCCAGATTAGATAGAAAGTCAGCCCATGTAAGAAAAAAGAAAAGGAAAAAAACCATGTTTAAATTCATTGAAGTTAATTGAACCGATGTATTTAAACCTTAAATTCTTTCAATTTTATTTGGTAAAAGTGACCAAAACAAGAATAAGTCTGACTTATAACAGTTGATGTTGTATATTCCTTGATTCGCTTTCTCTAAATCCCAAAGAAAAAACTCAATAGAGGGGGAGAGGAAGCATCACTGCCCCTCTTCTCTTCTCCTCTCTTCTTTTATTTTTTTTTAATTTTTTTTTTTTATAGGAGTTAGTAAATAAGTTTATTCGGGCATTTTGAATAAGAAACCTTTTGTAATGATTTCTTCTAAGCCATATTCTGTTCGAAGTTCTCCACAACTTCTTTTGAGTTAATTCCTTAATCAAATTATCTTTAAAAATTGTCTTTGTATGAATTCTAATCTTCTCTAAATTTAATTCTACCTCGAATTTGAAGGAGTTTGGTTTTTGTCATATTTGTTCAATTGGCATAGTTGTTCGCTGTCATTCGTAGTTGGATCGTTGGAAATGTGGTTTTCCCAGATCTGTTAGAGCTTTTGCATTGACTTAAAGGCTAGATGCGTTGGTGGGGTTCATTTAGGCTTAGGTGTTATAGGGTTTTGGTTATTTTGAGTTTATAGGCTTTATTTGAAATTATGCTTTATTGTAGTGAAGTGAGTTATAGTAGTTGTTGGTGTACGGTACCTGCTTTAGTTTAATTAAAAAAAGATTTGGAGAAAATCTCAAATTTAAGGGTTAAATACCTGAAAAGGAGCTGTGAAGTAGTTGGGAAAGAATTTATCCCCACACTCAATTGATGTGAGTTATAGTAGTTGTTGGTCTCCCTTGTAACCAAAGCAAAATAGAAAAAAGAAAGAAACCAATATTGAATATATACTTAGAGATCAGTAAGATTGCGCAAGGATTTTATGAGCTCCGATATGCTTCCGTTCAGTTGATTCATTGAAAGGTCTCTGAATATATGAAAACTCAATTACTGTATATTCATATAAATTCAATAAATATGTATATGTTTTGAGGTAAAGTCTGGCCCTCAAGTGAATCCTTAAGTCCTTATCTATATTTATGTATATACACTTACAATTCTTTGAGGGATGACAAATTCCACAAGGTATCAGGTATGGAACCAGTAAGCTGATTGCCGGATAAATCACTGTTTAGCATATAAGCATACAAAATCAACATTAATCTTTTCATATAATACATGCAATGGATTCATCGTTAAAGGAGAATGGAAGAAAATTAAATTGTATACCAAGTTAATATACTTAATAAATAAGAAAATTAAATTGTATATATTTAGTGATAGGAAATAGTTACAGCGTCTCCAAATGCTTAAGCTTCCCCACTTCTTTAGGTATAAAACCAGTTAAAGCGGCGCCAGTCAAAGAACTGCAACACAAATCATTTGAGGGTTTAGGGTCCAACTCAGTAGTTGTATCCGAAGATCCATGCCTAAAACCGAACTGCCAAAGGAGGAAACTCAGGAGCATAAACTCAGCAAGAAGTCCTGGACGGGTTTCAACCATTGTGCTTTGCTTTCAGATTCTAGTTTACATTGATAATATGCACACTAAGCCCTCTTCCCTTTTTTATAATGCAACAGTCTGTACCATTTTTATTTTTTCTTATAAATAATTTAACAGCAAAATACTGATTTAATAAATTATATCATTAATTAACTGGGAACATGCAATTTCAATCACGAAAAGTATGAGTAAAATTCCACCGCCGTACCGCCGATCTTCAAATTATATATATATATTATATGTACTAAAACTGAATCCAAACTCACGGTTCCCAAGCTGTTCATTAGGAATAGTAAAATTACGTTTTTGCCCCGGATTAAGTGATGGTCTACTTCCTTGAGTTGACTTATGGGCAGGGAATTGGCCATTATGCCCTCCAGCTCTGTTCTCCTCTTCGTGTGGGAACCGAAGTTCCCAATCAGTTGCGCGACTTCGCTGGCATAGCAGAGAGAGGGAAAACTCTATGATGAGAAAAATCCAACCAGCTGGTTTTGCCTTTCATATAGAAAAATCCAACCAGAGGTGGGGTATGGAAAATGGGCACCTTGCAGAGGGATTCGAACCCTCCCTTTCTCAACCACCCACTGAGTGTTATTCAACCCGCTGTTGATGAGTTCATGACTACATATTCAGCGTGTAATATTTAAAATGTCTGCAAGCTAATATTATTTAGGATAAATTTTCATATTAAAAAAATTCTCTAAGGATAAATTTAGGCATATATTTAAAGTTATTTATTATTTTATTATAGAGTTGTATTTTTTGTTGTTATATTATGGAGTTGTATTATTATTCACTTTGAGTTTCAACATTGTTCATTATATATGTGATACTAAGTTCGAATTTTAATAGGAATTCTTTCTATGTGGTACTAAGTTACTCATACATTTTATCTTTGTTTTTTTGGTCAAGCTCATATATCTTAGGGCTCTTTAGTTTTAACCCATAAAAAACTTAACTAATTTGGAAGAAAGATAATTAATTTTGCTTAATTAATATAAAACCAAAGCCACCTAATTTTACCAAAAGGACATCCAACAACCCTAAAATTACTACATGTGCCATTGTAGAATGTACCAGAAGGGTAGAATTGTCCAGAAGGGTAGAATTGTCTTATCAGTTGTTATTTTTTACCTGGTCCAACGAATCTGGGCCTCTCTTTGGGCTAATCCAAAATAGTAGTTTTTTCCTAGGTATTAAAACTAAAACCAAAATATCCAATATCTTACAAACTAATTAATAAAGTTAATTATGTCTAAAACCTAATTTTTCTTATATGGTATCATATGTATCAAGTGTAATATATTGTAGTAAATTTTTTTTTTTTTTTTTTTGTTGAGAAATTCTATGATTGCATTCATAATTCAGCCAAAAAAGCCACTAGCCACAAAAGGGCCATTACAATAACGGAGCGGTCTAATATCAAAATTAAGAAAATCAGGCATGTCTCCACTAACGATCAGGCAAGATCGAAGAAACTCTGACATAGACATCCCAACTAAGATTGCAAACTTAGAATAATAAAAAAGAGATAAAGCTTGAAAAAGCCAAGCCATAACAATACAAATAAAACTCAAGGAGAGATGAAAAGCTCTCACAAAGGAGAGATGAAAAACTCTCACAAAAGGAGAGGTGAAAACTACACAGAGAACCCAAAGAGTCTCTGCAACTTATTCCAAACATAAAGAAATTGCAAAAAAGATGGTGGTGGAGATCCGACGCCGAAATGCAGGTGAAGATCCGACGTTGAGCCGCAGCCGCTTTTAATGATTGGATGAAAATCATAACAAAACTAAGACAAATAGGGACAACTCTTTGTCTCTGAAAATGGGGGAAGAGGTGAAAGGAGGAAGAGAGGAAGAGAAGAGGGGAGAGGGGGGAAGAACAATGGCTTCCTCCCCCCTCAAAGTGAAAAAGGCTCTAAGAGTGTTTTTTGGGAGAAAGGGGGCTACGGTTTTTTATATTGTAGTAAATTATTATAGCTAAAAAATTATGGTGTGTTTAATTTTCTTTCATTAATTACTATATATTTTCTAAAGTCACAGTGTTTGTCAGGTCGCTACATAATCAACTTAAATCACTCAAACCCACAATGCCATGCATTTCATTCCCATTTTTTATGATAAAATAATAGACAATTGACTAAGTAAACATCCTCTAAAGTTTGAATAAAAATTTCCAAGTTTTTCTCACAATTTTCTTAATTTTTATTCAGTTTTTATTGATATTGATATTTTCATCGATATTTCCGTGTTTTTGGACCACCAATATTTCCACCGATATTTCCGTGTTCTATCGAACTATATAAATCAAGCTACCCAGTCACAACAAATTGGGTTCAACTAGACTGCAGCATTCTAGATTTTAGTCGATTGTACCATAGAAGAAGTTCGTAGCACAGTCGACCGTCCCATTTCCCTTCTCTCCACTTACACTACCTTTTGCATTTTAATACTATTTAATTAATTTTATTCCTTTTTGTTCTTTTTCTTTCCTATTTTACCCTTACCATATAATTTTCTTTAATAAGAAGACATGTACAATCACTTACAAATATTATGAAAGAATAAAAATTTATGACTATTATGCATACCTTGCTTTCTGCATATCTAAGCTCCTAATGACAATTTGGTTAGTAGAATTCTTTAGTTCTTCTACCTGGAAACATGTTAGCCCAAAAAATTTATTATCTATTAACTACAACAAAGACAAATAGTACTCACATACTTGATAAAAAAAATAATTAAAAAAAATAAAAATTTCGCATACAAATACTTACATTTCTATCAATTTCCAATTTTTTTTATAAATGCTTTTTGTTTTATTTTATGTTAACTTTTCTTAATTTCAGTTATCAAAACCTTAATGTAAGGTAATGGTAAAATTGGAAAGAGAAAGAACAAATTTTTTTTTTTTTGGGGGGATTAAAAAGTATTAAAAAGCAAATAAAAATGTAAGTGGAGAAAATGAGAATGGGAAAATCAACTCCCTAAATAAAATAAAATATCAATTTGATGTCTATCTCCACTACATGTGCCTGACATACGAATTGAAGTGTACTACTACTTATGCTCTATGGTTGTTGTAAGAGAAAGAAATTTTGCTTCTATAAATCAAAATTTATTTCCCGTTAAGACTTGCTTCCGATTTCAATTAAGATGAATGCATTAGCGTGGGAGTTGAAGCTTTGAGTCAAAGATTTGTTGAAACGCTTACATTAGAAGCGCGTCGAAAAACTTAAGAGAATGTTTAGAAGTTCTTCTAGAATGATGATTTTTTTTTTTTTAAACAACTAAAAAGTTTCTGACTAATGTGTGGTTGAAAAATTTAGAAGTGCTTTGAAATCATAAAGGTATGAAGCACTTGAATTTTTAACAAAAAATTGTCATCATCATAATAAAAGCGCTTCTAAACACTTAGCAGGAATGCTTTCTACACAAGTGGTGCCAAATAGACTCGTAAAAGTGCTTCTGGTCATAAAAGCGTTTTATGACAAATCACATGTTAGGTGCTTCTTGAGGAAGAACTTGGAAGTTGTTGAGGCCCAAAAAAGTCACTGAAAGCCCAAAGACATTCAAAGCCCAATATAATATATAATGTTGGTCATGCGTTAATTCAAGCTGTATTTTAGGAATTAATTTATTAAATAAATATATAAATAGTCATGCCATGCCAAATCAATAATACATTTTTCCTATGTCAATCACCTACCAAGCTCACATGAACCCAAGTAATGTGGTTTACAGGGCTTGCACGAGGGATTGTGGTATGGAAGGTTACGGAGGTCCACAAGGCCCACGAAAGCTCTTGGATAATGGAGACTTTTGACTAGCTACTTGGGAGCACCAAAGTCCAAGCTCATTACTTAGAGTTCTCCAATGTGGGTGAGCAAATAAGATATTTTTCAAGCACTTCCTTTTACCCATAGGAAATAGTCATTTTCCAAATGCCTAGCTTTACAGGTTGGAAACAAGCCTTTTCCAGCACTCCCTATTACCCGCTGGAAACAAGCCGTTTCCAGCACTTCCTTTTACCCATAAGAAATAATCAGTTTATGGTACCTAACTGCACCTGCTGGAAAATAGCATGCCCTAGTGCTCCTTTTTTACCATTGGAAATAAGTTGGTTCTAACACCTCTATTTACCTATTGGAAATAAAGAAAAACCCTCACCTTCTATAAATTGGGAGGCATTTCTCAGCCAAAACCAGCTTCTTGGTTGTTGCAAGCTTCTCAACAACCATAAGAACTCACCTTTCTTCAACTGCTGCAAGCATCCTAGCAGCCACCAACTCCCATAAAGCATCACCTAGCTCCAAGCTTTTCCTTCCTTCCAAGCTTTAAATACTATAGCCTTCAAACCTCAAGCTTTTCCTTCCATCCTCCTTCTCTTGAAACTCTTGAATTCCCATAGCCATAGCCACACACAACAAATTATCAACACCAAACTCAAACATATCCAACACCAAGCCAAGCACGTGCATTCTCATTTGCTAAACTTGTGGGTCTTTAGCTCCCACACTCCAAGCTCTCATGCCAAGCTCATATAATCTCATTGCAAAATCAGCAAGTCATCTTCAACTCTTTGTCGAGCTGCCGGAAACAACACAAAACACGCAGCCACTGGAAGAAGAACAAAGTACTCCCTTAGGATTTGCTTCTCCCTCAGGATACTTTGGGCCTAATTCTCGCTAACTCAGACAAAGGGGCAACGAAGTCTTCATTCATCACTCTATGGAGATCCAAGAATCAACAAAGCCCGGATGAGCCCAATAGAAGTTATCATAGACCCTGATTTTATTACTCCACTTTTTCCCTATAATGTAGGAATAAAGTAGTTAGACAAATGAGTAAGTTTTTTTAATATATTTTAATACAAGTGATTGGGAAAAAGGGGATTTACACAAATATTCATTGGTCGGCTGGGGGTTTCAAAACTTCTGCCCACATGGGTGGAGATGGAAGAGCTCAAACTCAACCATCTGAGCTATACCCCATTAACAACCAAATGTGTAAGTTAGGGATTAGAAAAATAGAGAAAGATAAATGGATATTTTATATAAAAATCATTAATCAAATTATAGTAATTTTGCAAAGAGTGCTGTTATTTCCATCCACATGTCATATTTCCCCACCTACTTTATTTTTAAAATTTCAAAGACAAATTTATCACTTTGTAAAATGACTTTTAAGGACTGAAGGAAAAAAGGATATTTATAAATAATTAAAAGGTAGGGTATTTTAATTTTTTATTATATATTAATCACTAAACAATTACCCATAATTTTTTTTTCTATGTCTGACCCTCCGTCTTCCTCCTCCCCTCTACCCGCCGATTCTCCTTGGAAATTCCATTATATCTGCAATTTTCACTGGCGCCGCAAATCACATCAATACATTCATCATTCTTTCTCTACATCAATTCAAGTACTGTTGGAAAATTCGAAAGGCTAATCCAATAGAAACCTTATATCCTCTTGAGACCATCTAAAAAATCTAAACTCTTCCTGCAAATCAGAAAAAATCTTTTCTTTCATCACCACAACAAATATCTCAATAACTTTCCTAGTTGAAGTCTTAAAACAAATCGGTTCATGATAGGTTTTATAATTATTAGTTATTGTATCTCAAACACCTAGAACAATGTAATTATCTAAACCAATTATCTTCATATATAGATCTAGAAAATATAGAAGACAAGAGGAGCATGAATCATGATGCAGCGGCAGTGAGAAATCCCATACAACTGCCACGGTGAAGAGAGAGAACTGTCATGGGAGAATGAGTGAGCGAGATGGATTTAGCGGCGCCGGTGAGAAATTTGGCAATAATGGAAATTTTGTGGGAAGAAGGTGGGGGAGGAGGAAGAAGAAAGAGGGAGATGGAAAGACTTTTTGGTAATTATTGCTTTAATTAGGACATAATAATAAATTAAAAATTAAAAAAGACTTAACTGTATTAGATGAGTTGGCATTCCACATAAGGTGGTTTAGAAATGGTATTTTATGAAGAGTGCTGCTAAACGAACCCTAAAATTCACTGAGTACACCCTATTATCAAACTATTTATTGAATTACTAATTTATCATAATATAAAATGACCAAAAAGAATATTTTGAATTGTGAAATATATGTAATTTTAATAAGTACACCCTACTCACCACATTCAATTCTAATCAAACATAAATGAAAAACCCTACCTCAAAAAATCTGTTATTTCCTTTTATTTGACAATAAAAAATATTAAAATACTAGGCGAGTTCATGCGTGCTTACTTGGAATTGATATTGGAATTCGGTAATTGTGTATGGAAATTCTAATAAATTGAAGAAATCCAATTCAATTTGGGTGAAAACTAAGAAAATACATATTGAAACTTTTGGGATTTGAGTTGAAGAATCTGCTTACCTGGGAAAAATAGATAGAAACCCTATTTCATTATGTGGTTGAGCCAGGTACATGGGTTAATTCATTCAAACTCAAATAAGGGAAAGTGATGCATAGAGAATTCAAATATAAGGAAAATTAAAAGATAAAATTGAGGAAGGCCCATTTAGTGGTTGAAGGAGAAAAAGGCAGACACACTGATAATACAAAGATAGGATTTCCTAGGGGTATCCCAACAAGGTCATCACAATACATGCATCCCTAAATTGAACTTTTTATCTTTGTTTTTGTCCGTTCTAATTTAAGATCCGGTAAACGTAATCAATTAAAGAACCACATGGCAATGGAAAATAATAAATCAAAGAGAAAACAAGGATCTTTCTGTTGCCTTTGAATCAAAGCTTCTCAGCCATGATATTCGAATAATTTAGTATGCCACTTGACCTTGATGAATGCTGTTACCAGATTCGAATGAGTTTGCTGCCGTGTGATAGCAATCCATCGGCCAATACTATGGTCAATATAATTTTACCCATAAAGGTGGGCCTAACAACCAATATGGCTCAAGTAGTCAATTTGGTGGCCAATATGGTGGGCACAACTATGTTGGAGAATTTGGTGACCAATACGGTAGGCACAACTATATTGGTGGATATGATCCTATGAATCAAAATGGTTCGATTGATCAAAATGGCTTTGGTGGCCAAACCAATCAAGGTGGCTATAGCGGCCAGTACGATTCTGCATATCAATATGGCTCTAGTAGCCAGTTCAATGGCCAACATGACGGAAACAACAATTATGGCCAAAATAATATGATATATCAAAATTATGCAAATGGCCAACATGGCTATAATGGCCAGTACAATCAAGTAGCCGGAGGACAATACACTTACCCAGATGCCCAAAATAATCCAGCCAATATCTATGATCAGCCTAGTTATGACTTCCACCAAACGAATCATCCTAATGGCTATAATGGCCAAAATGTTCTTAACATAAGTGAAAGGCCATGTGTTGACCGTACGGATGAAGAACATCAAAGTTTGATAAAGGAAACATCTAAAGTCAATGATGTATTTATGGAGATGGCGGATAGGTTTTATGTTTCCAACGAACTTTTGATCCAACTTTTGCTTGAAATCTCCACGCGACTTGCGATCGAAGAGCAAGTTCTTAGCCAACAAGCCAAGGGGCAAACTCTCAGCCCCAACCTTGATTGAAAATTCTCATGTGGTTTCAATTTTGCCACCCATTCCACCTACTCCTTTAGAGGAAAATGAGGTAGATATGGAATATGAGAGTGAGAAAGAGATAGGTGAGATGACCTTAGAATCGAATGTTCAAGTCGACATTCCTATTGAGAACCTGACATTGGTTAAGGAAAAGTTGTCAACCCAAGGGGATGAGTCCCAAAAGGTGGTCACCAATGAAAGTTGCAATATGGTCCAACCCAAGGCAACCATCCTAGGATGTAATGGCCTACAATCCAGTGAAAAAGAAGGTCGGAACATGACCCAAGATGCAATATTGATAGACATGATTGTAGGAGAAAAGCTCAATATTATGAGACCACAATTGCAAATGGTCAAGTTTATCGAGCCTCAGCCAAAGACCAAGATTGGCAAACCAAGTGGACTTGGGGGGCATAAAGAGTAAGCCAAAGTGATTGCCATAAGTCATCCAAGTTGTACTAGTCATCCTAGTACTTTAGCCTATCGCCAACGAAATGGCAAGATCCGATTAGAGAATATGAAGGGCTCTAATCTTGGAGTAAAACATGGTTGGCCACCACCATGGTCTCCATGAAAATTTTGTTCTACGGGGCCACCTACTAGGTAGGCCGTTAAGATTCTAATAAAGGTCATGATTTATTCTTTAACAAATTGGCCACTAAGTTTTATAAAAAAATTAATTTTAAAAAAAATCAATGAAGTTGGCTTCCTCATATGACATATTATACTTTGTCTATGGGTGAAGGTTGACATTGCCCATGGAAGGCTCAAGATTGAGTTCCATCAATGGAAGATGAATGATGCCTTATTCCGGCCCTGGAAGTCGAAGTTTGTGATTTGTGGGCGAAAGATGACTTGGGGGCATATCCACCACCCAAGTAATCTGTCAGAAGGATTCACATGACTTCAATCATAATCAAATGGTTGGTTCATTCCCCATGAACAATCAGCAACAAAATGTTCCAGCCACAGCCGTCGATCTTGACCTCGTGTTGGTCAAAGATGTTACGGAAGTCGCTAGAGGATCAGTCTTAAGGCCGAATAAGGCGACTTCATTAGAGATCCAACAACTTATCGAGGCGATGGAAACTTCAAGCCAACTCAACCATGAATAAATACAAGAGATGGCTCAAACCATTGCTCAAGTTGTGGCCCATACCATGGCCATTCAAAATGTTCAAATGAATGAAAGGTTGGATCAATTGCTAGGCCAACAAAATGGCCAAAATGGAAATCGGGTGATGCCAAATGGAGTGCCAGCGATAGGGCTTCAAGCGGAGGTTCAACCAAATATTTTTGGGATTAATTCCCCCTAACCTAATCCACCAGCTGGGGGCAACCCAACCCCAGCAGTTAACGTTCCGCCGATAGGTGACAACCCATGTACTTTGGCTAACCAATTCCAAGAATTCCCGCCATATAATCAATTCTGCCCACAAGCTCACCAGGGGGTAGGAGCCGATTTCATTGGCCAGCATATCAACCAATTTGCCGGGCTCAGCGGGTGGAATAATCTAGGCAGAAATGCAAATTTCTTCATTTAAGCAAGACACAAAAGAGAAGAGCTCAGAGGCAATATGATGCCACATGTAATGCAAAGGTTGAATTTTTTTTTTGGGGGGGAAGGGGGGGGAGGGGGGAGGGACAAAAGGCAAGCCTAACTTAATTGATTAGTCGAGCTTCGTAAAAAAACTCCGACTAGACGAGTTGGATTTGCCAAAATCGATGTTGTGGCTTTGTTGGAGCAGCGGCGAAAGAAATAAATGTACACCGACAATGGGTGAATGGCTGAGTCATAGTGATGGTTGTGGATGAGTAAATCTTAGAAATTGAGGCTCATTTGATCGAAACCCTTGAAGCAAACAATTCCAAGGCCAAATCCAGTGGGCCAACGAAGGGGTTGGATGATGGACCACCAAGAGTTGAGAAATCTAGGAAGGTTCAGTTGAAGGCCAAAGCCCCGGCTCTCAAGAGTCAAGTCGTGACTTGAAGAGAATGACCATGAAATGGTTGGGGATGTCAGGGGTAAACCACATATGAGAGAAGACAAGCCGAAGATGGAAGAAAACCAAGTTATGTTCAATGTTCAGACACTCAAGGAGGATGAAAAGGCCGAATCTGTGGACGAAGTAAAGGCCAAAGAGGCTTCAGAAAATCCTAAAGGTACCTTTGCTGAAGATGAAAAGTTTTATGTGGATGATGAAGAGTATGGTGATGACAAGTACCTTAAACATTTTTCATAAGACACTATGGAGCAAATTGCTAATGAACGTAGGGTGGGTAATACTAAGGTGAAGTTCAGGGACTTTGACGAGGTCGATGCCATGGTGGCCACACTTTGTCTATTTTTCGAAGCTCATCCAAGTCGACAAAACTCCATAGACAAGAATGTCTTCAACGAAGTCGAGTCCATGACACCTCAAATTGTGATTCTAAGGTCAAAGGAGAAAACACCAGAGAATGTGTGTTATGAAATGCCCACCAAGAGGATGACATACCATATTAAACCTCTATACGTAAATGCTCATTTTGATGGGTTTTCGATGAGAAAAGTTCTAGTTGATACAAGAGTCACGGTGAACATCCTCCCAGCCTCAATAATGAAGAAATTGAAGAAAATTTCAAATGATCTAATCCCAACCGAGACAACGGTTAATGGCTTCGTGGGAGATACCACTCCAAGTCATCCTACTCCAAGTAAGAGTAAGTGAAAAGGTCAAGTTGTTATCCTCCTTCATGGTGGAAACAACGGTTCATTATAGTTCTTTATTGGGTTGAGATTGGATCCACGAAGGTTGGGAGTGTGGAATTGGTTCAGGCTGACTTGTGGCCTTTCATAGCTTCAACCAAAGCAGAGGAGGCCAAATTTTACGAGGATGATCTTTGACCTTCATTTCATTAGGTCATATAAGAACGATCGCCTTACGAAAGTGTCGGCCGACGAGTTGATCGACTTGGGGGGATACGACATCCATATGGACAAAGAGTGTCTTGAGAAGGCTATATGGTTATTGGGCTATAAAAGTGTTAAAAGCATAGTTCAACCACCAACTTGGTGGAATTTTTGCATCAAGACCCTGAATCGCGCCAATGAGATGAAAGCGTTGGAGTCCCATTTACCAGATCTATGATCATTTGATCCCACATGAAGAGCAGTCATGGATTATTACTAGCAAAGTCTTTGGAAAGTAGGCTTAGAGATTCATTGACTGAGATGGTCTAGTTCATGACTCGTTGAAGAAAAGCCAATGTTTTGAAAAATATTACCTAATAGCTTGGGAGATGGTGGGGAAGTGACTGATCACTTTTATTGACTAAAAAGTTAAAAGATTAAAAGAATTTCGATTCCCTTACCATTCAGCCAAACTTTAGGCTAAAAGAATCGTGGGGGCAATGTTTGAGCCTGGTCAAAGTCTGACTATGCGTCACGAAAAATCAATAGGCCAAACTCCAAATTGGCGGCTCAAGGTGCCTAATGGCAAAATCGAAACAAGAAGGCCGGACTTAGGGGTCATCATGCATCCTATGTCGTTTAATCTTCAATAAAGTCTATAGCTTAAGATGCACGATGTTCCACCAAAATTCAGACTAAGAACTTAGAAGTCGAAACCCAACTTCCAACAACGGGTTGAAAACATATGACTTCCAAAGTCAGAACATCTGGAACTTCTGAAGTGAATCAAGGTCTTCGATCAGCCAAGATCAAGGTGTATGATCAGCCAAGGTCAAGGTCTCCGATCAGCCAAGATCAAGGCCTCTGATTAGCCAAGGTCAAAGTCGTTTTATCAGCCAAGATCAAGTCTTCTGATCAGCCAAGGTCAAGTCCTCTGATCCGCCAAGATCAAGTCTTCTAATCCGCCAAGATCAAGGTGTCTGATCAGCCAAGGTCAAAGTCATCTTATCAGCCACGATCAAGTATTCTGATCAGCCAAGGTCAAGTCCTCTGATCAGCCAAGATCAAATCCTCTGATCAGCCAAGGTCAAGTCCTTTGATCAATCAAGGTCAAGTTTTCCGATCAGCCAAGATCAAGGTCTTTGATCAGCCGAGATCAAGGCCTTCGATCAGTCGAATTGAACCCAACTCCAAGTCCAGCCAAGCAATTCCAGGTCATGAACATCAGTGGGTGTTTTAACCAAGATCAGAATTCCATAAGTTACAATGTCTCACCAGATGTCAAGCTAAAGTCTCGGAGGTCCAAGCCCAAGCCACATATGAGAACCTAAGATTTTCGGAGGATTGCATGCACGTGATGAAGGCTTCATAAGGAAGGAAATCAAGGAGATTGAAGACAATCCGGAGTATTCCGAAAGAAGAGAGAATCAAGCATTCAGAAGGTCTCCATCATTGTGATCCCACAAATTTGAAGTTTCACAAGGAAAGATTTTGAATGAAGTTGACCTTTGGCCATTTAATGGCCAACCCATGGGCTGACAGATGCTTCTATATAAACCTCATCAGATGAAGGGAGAAGACACACAATATCAGACAGACAAACCTAATTTTCGTCTTGCACTTTTCTTTTCCTAGACTTAGGATTTTCTTTTCTCGTTCAATTTACATTTTCTTGTCATTTAAATTCAAGTTTATTTCAATTGATTTACTTTTCATTGTTATCGCATTTCAATTAAGTTTAATTTCAAGTTATCATTTTACTTTATCGTTCTTATCGCTTTCATTTCATTCTTGCTTTATTTATCGCTTTGATTCATTTTATTGCACTTTAACTCTCGTCTTTACGTTATTTATCTTTGCACTTTACTTTACGCATTTGTCTTTAAATTATATTTAAGTTTAAGCCACTTTTAATTTACGCACTTATTCTTCGTTTCATTACGTTTCACCTTCAATCTTCATCTCCACCCACTCCACATCATTTGGTCGCTCACATAAAGCCTTGACCCCGAGGTAGTGAAAGAATCTAGGCTGTGAGGAGGTTCCTTGCTCGGCCGAACAATCGTTTGATTAAAGTCAAATCTCAGACGCAACACATCTATCTACTCACATTCCATTCAAGCCCAAATTTGGGGCTTAGTGGTGGCACGCCCCGCACTCAAAAAAGAAGAAGGACCAAAGGTTCATTTTGTCGGCCGCCTCAGCCGAAAAGAGGGAAACAAGTGTATCCGGGGTATTTTTGGTAATTAAATAGGGTGTACATAGTTAATTTTACATTTTAATTTAAATATTATGGTGTACTTAGATCATAGGGTGTACTCAGTTAATTTTAGAGTTCGTTTAGCAGCACTCTTTATGAATAATGGTGGGTAGAAAGATATGATTGTATTTTTTCAAAGAATAATGCTACTCTTACCACATTTGTATACAACATCTTTATATCATCTTATGTGGCAGCTGAGGTGGACAACCACATCAATTAAAATTATTTAATATTTTCTTTTCTTTTATGATTTATTCCAATATTTGTTTTTCTAATTGTCTTAATTAAAATACACTTCATTGATTTAATTGATGTGGCATATAATATGGACATGTCACATTATGTGGTATAGAAATGAGGGATAAAAATGTGGTAAGTGTAGCATTACTCATTTTCAAATTTACATGTGAATAATACTAGTCTTACCACATTTTTTATACCACATGATGTGGCAGCTGATGTGTACATACCACATCATGTAAAATACTAGTTTCTATTTTTCTAATTTTATTTATTAAAATACACTTCATTCATTTAATTGATGTGGCATATGATATGGATATGCCACATCATGTGGTACATAAATGTGGGATAATAATGTGGTAAGTGTAGCATTACTCTTTACATGTTGGGTGGAAAAATAAGATGAGTGGAGAAATAAGATAGAGAGTGAAAATAGTAACACTAGTTTGCATATGAATATAAATGTCAATTTATTTGAAGAAAATAAGATATAAATTGGGTGCACCCTTCACCATTTGTTTTGGTCTCAATTTAGGAACGGATTGACCGTAGCAAAAGCAGCAGTTGGGTTTGGGCTTTTGTTTTCAATATGTCATCAAGTTCTGTCAAACCCGACCCTTTAACTTACCAGACTACCCGGTAAACCCTAACATCTCTCAGTCTCTCCTCCGTCTCGCTCTTTACAACAGACTGAATTCGACGAGATCTCCATCGCATCCCATCATCCCTCTTCATTTTTAAGGTTCAAATCTCTCTCTCTCTCTCTCTCTCTCTCTCTCTCTCTGTTATAGCTTTCGTTAACTTATCTAGCAAATTATGCTTTGTTGTTTTTATTTGATTCAGCTCACTATCTTGTCTGCGATGTCTGTGTCTCGTTTTGAAAGCTTAAACTTTTTGTTGGTTATTTCTGTGATTTCAGGGAATTCATGAACTGGGTTTTTCTTTTCAGAGAGGCATTCTGATTAGGTAGAGGTTTTGTATACATTATTAAATTGCGTGGGGGGTTTTAGGCGTTTCAGCTCCGAAAATGTTTCTGAAATTTGTTTACTTGGATTTGTTTTTGGATTTTGGATTATTTTCAGCTTCAAGCGTCAAATTTGTTCTCATATTATTACATGCAAGTAGATATTTTGGTGTTTGGTGTAGTTGCTTATTGGTTAATGGAATACAATCGTGATTCGTGTATTATGTGGTATTGAGAAAATCTAACTCGGGTGGTTCTTACAATAAAGATGAAATAATTTTGTCAAAAAGTTTTATATGACTCGTTCCCATGAAGTAACAGCAATCGGTATTTGCTTTTCAAAAATCTCTTTCACAGAGTTGCAATTGGAATTTTGGGTTGTGTTTTATGAGGAACTTGGACTGTAGTTAGTTGAAATTGGTATTTAGCCTTTCTGAAACTCATTTTTTGATCAGTCTGTTGTTGAAACTTCCTCATTTAATTATTAACACTAATGTTGTAGGGATAAAATCATGGCTATGAGTCATATCAAAACATTTAGAAGCATTATCAACACCAGCGAAGCAGTTGGGATAGTGTCACGACGAACATTTGCTATCGGGGGCGGTAAAGCAAAGAAGGGTTCAAAAGGTGCTGCTCAAGGTGATGCACCAAAAGCATCAAATCTGGACAAAGAAGTTAAGTCTACTACAGTTGTGGGAGCCAATATTCTCAAAGACGGAACAGATCCTAAGATCTTGCCAGATGCTGAGTACCCTGATTGGTTGTGGCGTCTACTTGATAAACGCCCAGCATTGAGTGAATTAAGTAGGAAGAACATTGAAACTCTCCCGTACAAAGATCTCAAACGTTTTGTTAAGCTGGATAACCGAGCAAGGATCAAGGACAACAACTCTCTTAAGGCCAAGAACTAGTTAGATATTTTTTGCTTTGCAAAGAAATGAACTGAAAATCGTCAAAAAGGCTGCTTCTGTGTATGATTCCAGGGCAGGTTAGATGTACTTTTATGTGGAAATGCTCTTTTGTATGTTTTGAGTAATCTCAGTCTTGGAATTAACTTTTATTGATTGCCTCTTCACTGAACAAATTGGGAAAAAGTTTTTGAGGCTCTGTTCTTATTCTAGAAACGTTAAGGACTGGTCTCGCGAAATTTCATTAGTAAAAAAATCCCTTCAACTATAAAGAGTTTGCTTAGAAGTCTCCTATACGAGCTGGAAAGTCATGTTGCATGCTATTAGAGCTAACTTAGAGATGGTAGATTTTACTTACTACAAGATTAGAGGTGATTTTTCTGAAGCAGCTGCTGCCGACGTAAAATGTTATTCTGCCAGTGTTTGGAGATTGGAGTTTAGTTATGGAAAATGATTCCAAAACTGGCTTAGGCTAGTATTTTTTTGCTGCAACTTATGTTTCCTAAAAACTTGCATCTGAAGTATTACCATTGTTTGCTAGAAATTTTGTCAGCATATGTTTCTTTTCTCCGGCAGAAGAAATTGCTCCGGGTTCACTGCTCACGACATGCTGGGTTCTTCGGTCCAGATTTGGAGTTGGAACAAAACCAGAAACTTGAATTAACCTGAACTATTGAAGTGGCACATAGCATGAAGAAAAGCCGATTTTTTTTTTGCAGATTTTTTAAAGACAAAGTTACCGACTAATGTGGCACGTTATTGTTCACAGTGAGCCTAAATATACAAATGAAATACTGCATCGTTGAAATTTAAAATCAAATTATATTCTTGATGGGCTGGTTGGGTTACATCGGTTTGGGTCCAACTCGGTTGCACCATTCTTGCTTGTCCTTTTTGTCCCTATTGCCCAACTGAATTTCGTTACCCTCTTCATTAATTTTTCCTTTAGGTATTTTACCATTTGAATTTAGACCCTTTCAACTTAAATAATCTAGACAAGAATCCACCTACTTTTCTACTTCCAATATAAGCCCAAATTTTGAATTAAATGCCATCAAGAATACAAGTTGTCCATGTATTATAAGTTATTTACAATCCATGCCATAAGACCCACCATGCATAATAGTGAATCTCTCTTTTCTTTTTCCTTTTGAAATCCCATATTTTTAGCCTTAGCCATTCTTTAATTCCTAATTTCCTGGGAATTCAATTTGATGAGGGGTGAGAACTTAACAAGACATTAAAGTATCAATATGTTTTTGTCAATTTTGAGACTTGTTTACTAATTCTTTTCCATGTATATTATGTATGTAAACTAATTTAGCTATATCGAATATTGACATTATGTTATCTATATTTTGCGCACACACTAATTCTATCGTATCATTCTATAATTTCTCCGTTATAAGAGGTACATTAGTTTGTAGTAGATATGGTATTCACAAAAAAGTCCTGGGTACCAAAAAAAAAAAAAAAAAAAAAGGTATATTATTGTCCATAAAAATAATATATAAATATTTTTTTCTTTTTTATTTATAAGATAATAAGTAATTGTTTGTTCATAAAAATTAAATAATAGATACATTATATTTTTGAAATCATTAGTACGCACACTATTATTTATAAAAGGTAAGTAGATTATTTTCTTAAATCACATAGAATTCATAAATATAAAATAACAGAGATATTGTTTTAATTAAATCCACCTATTATGTAGTTTAAATCTGAAATTTAACGTCGAAATTAAAAAAAAAAACTTTCCAAATTAAATCCACCCACCTATTACAACCAGATTTCATGGAGAGAAATGTACATAATTTTTCCAAAATTCAACGTACATCATTAGTTACAACCAAAATTTAAAAACTTTCCATATTAATTTTAATATTAATATACAAAATACAATAATGATTTAATTGGGGGTATTTTAGGGATGCGAAAAATATTAAATCGTATACACATGCAAACACCATATTTCTGCGTTTCGCAGTGGTTGAGTAATTGGGCAGGTCCTTCAAACCCGGTCCAGTTACCAGACCGGCCTCGCAAAAGCTCCCACAAAAAATAGCCTACGCCTGAGTCTCCTCTCACTCTCTCCTCTGCAGGTTTTCCATTATCGAACCGACCCTCGAATTAGGGTAATTAGTTTATTTTCCCTCCACTATTTTTTGAATTTTTTTATTTTTCATTCTTCTTAAGCTGTTAACTGGTTTCGTTGAAATATAAACATTCAAGATTTCTTGGTTGATATAAATCTTGTTTATTTTCATTTTTAATTTATTCATATATTAGTTCTGCAGCTTTTTATGGGTTGAAGTTTCTGCAGTTTATGATGTAAATGATTTTGGATTCATTGTTGAATAGTTCTATTGATTATTTTCTAAATGCATTGTAAAATTCAAGCTGGTTTTGCCTTTGTGATTGAATGAAATAATTTCTAGCTCCAGCTTTTGTTTTTCTTTTTAGCTAGAAAATAAATTAAAGTGAAAAGTGCAACAGTGACAGTCCACCCAATGTACAATCTCAAAACTAATGCAGGAAATACATAAGACACAAGCACAAATTAAAATCTTCAGAAACAACAGCTCCCTAATCGACATGAATAAACAGGAAATGTAATGTATATCTCTAAACTCAATAGAACTTGATGCCCACCTTGAAGCCGAAAGGGGCAGAGAGGTTAGAATGTTTGATGAGGGATTTCGTGTGGGAAGGAAGAAAGACTGCTTGATGAACTGGGAGGTGGTATCTCGAACAAGGGAGAAAGGGATTGGGAGATTGGCGATTTGGTCCAAATAAAAAAGGTTGCTGTTATTAAGAGTAACTATGACTTACATAATATTAGTTAGGATGCTAAGCAGGTGGTTAGGGGTTCTAGTAGGTGGAATTGGAGTGTTTCTGAAGTAATGGAAAGCTTTTTTTGGCTGCTGTGAGTGGGGAAAGGGTAAATGTGAGATTGTGGAAGTATTGTTGGGGTGGTGAAGAACCATTTTGCTCTAGTTTCATAGTTTATTTAGATTGTCCGGTTTGCGGAATTCTAATGTTGATGGATTGGGATTGTGGTTTTCAAAGAAACTTGAATGAGGAGGAGAGGAGAGAAGGGAAAAGTGTGGTTGTAAGAAAAACTATACTTTTTGGAAAAACAACGTAAATGTGAGACAGCTGCACTCTTTACTTTGTGTTTTGTTATGTATGTTCGTAATAGTAACTATTAATGTAGTTATTAAAGGTTGTATCTTGTTGAAATATTTGATATGCTACTATGTGTCAGTAAGAATATGTTGAGACATTTATTCTAATTGTTATCCAGATGGTAGTTGCTGACTTATTTACTGTTTCTTTATTTTGTTCTTTTTTACATGTAGACGGATGGAGAGTGCTAGAATAGCAAGGTGTAGTTATCGTTCATTAACTGTTGTCATTGCATTGTCTGAAAATAGTAAATATTTGGATATTTGTAATGAGATATGCTTAAGGTTTAAGGAACTGAAAGTGGGGAGCTTTGACCTGACGTATTCTCTTCCTGACCACCCTAATTGTTTGCTGCAATCTGATATGGATTTGCATATGATGTTGATGTGTTTAACAATGTTGAAGAGTAGTTTTGTTGATATATTGGTGAAGGATCTTGTGAGTTCAAATAATGATAATGGTGATCAAAAGTGTGAAGAGTCTGATCATACAGCGTCTAATCATGCAATGTCTAATCGTGAAGTCTCGAATCGTACAGCACCTTTATCATGCACGTTAGAAAGTCGTAGTGCCATTGATGAGAATGACCGTTTTGGGGACTCCAGGTTGGATGGAGGCAATGCCTATTTGTCTCAGTACTGGAAGGAATATATTAGTCATGACGGTCAGAGATTTGAGGGGGGTGTAACTGAATTTCGTAACAAGTTGTGTAAGTATGCTGCTCATATGAGATTTCGTATTGCTTATGTAAAGAATGAGAAAGAACGTGTCCTTGCTGAATGTTTTAAGAAGATTTCAGATGGTTGTAATTGGCGTATATATGCTTCTCTATGTCGAGGGAATGGTTTTTTCTACATAAGGAGTCTGAATAATGTTCACACATGCACGCCTGTTGTCGATCAACAGAAAAGTAAGATGATGAGTTCAAAGGTTGTATCTTCTGTTCTCGTGGATCAAATCCGCGAGAAACCAACAATTAAACCAGCAGATATTGTCAAGGATTTTAAGCAAAAATATGGTCTTGATATCTCTTACCATAGTGCTTGGCACGGGAAAGAATTGGCTAAGAGTGAGGTTCACGGTAATGAATCCTTGTCCTATAATCAGTTAGTTCAGTATAGAGATGCTTTAATGTCAACTAATCCAGGGTCACATTGTGTCTTGGAGTGTGATCCAACAACTTCTCGCTTTCAAAGATTGTTTATTTGCTATGGTGCTTGCATTGAGGGATTTAGATGGTGCAGACCTTTGCTGTTCATAGATGCGACCGATTTTAAAAGTAAGTATAAGGGGCAGCTAATTGGTGCTACCGGGAGGGATGGAAATCAAGGTACAATTAGTTACGTTTTTTTACTATGATGAGTGATGAGTCACTATACATGGATTTTTAGAATAGAAAATGAAACTCTCATAGGTAGTTATCTGCCTGATAGTTACCTCTATATGTTGTATATATTGTGATTCTTGATAAGATAAATCTATATTTTGCTTAAATATCGTATTACTTATCCATTGCCTTTTTATGTTATTGGTTTTTAGGATTTTTCCCATTTTCTTTTGCTATCGTGGACTCAGAAAACGAGGAAAACTGGAGGTGGTTTTTTGAAAATTTAGCTAAAGTTTTGACTCCACAATGTAGGACGATAACTTTTGTATCTAATCATAACAGAGGTGCGACCGAAGATGTTTCAAACATATTTCCAACATCCCATCATGCATTTTGTTTGAATGATATGAAACAGAACCTCTCATCTAAATATCCAGCTAATTTTGGTAAATTTTTTCGGGATCGAATTGTTGAGCTTTTTACGAAATGCGTATATGCTCCAACTGAAGCTGCTTTTGAGTTTAATATGAAAAATTTAAAAGATGAAGGCGGTGCTCCTATGAAGACCTTTCTAGAAAATTTCCCCAAGGAGAATTGGTCATATGCCTATTTTAAGGGTAATCGATATGGTGACATGTGCAGCACTGTTTCTGAATCATTTCAATCTTGGATTTCGGAGCTTTATGCGTTGCCTATTTGTCAAATGGTTGATGGCATCAGGATTAAACTCATGGGACTGATGTCTCAAAGGAGTTGTGAAGCAAAGGAATGTTGTTCTATTCTCTGTCCTGTGATGGGGAAAACCTTGAACGAAATGTCGATTGTTGGTCGGCATTGGAATACTATCCGTTCTAGTGCTTCTGTTTTTGAGGTTCATGCTGAAGGTTCTTTTATGGTTGATTTAGATAAGCATTTTTGCTCCTGTCATGAGTGGCAAATAAGAGGCTTTCCCTGTGCTCATGCAGTTGTTGCTGTTCAAAAAAATTCGGGTTGCATATATGACTACATTGATGATTATTTCAAGTTGAACTATTTTAGAAGTTCATATGCAAATCTTATTTCTCCCATACCTGACATTAAGGACGCGGTGCGTGGGTGTTCAGCTGATAATGTTATCCTACCTCCACTTATTAGGCAGCCAGGGACTAAAAAGATGAAATCTGCTGGTGAGTTTTCAAGGGCTGTTACATGCAGTCGATGTGGTGCAGTTGGACGGCATAATAAGAAGACATGTACTGCAAATATGTGATTCTGTTTCGCGGTGTTTATTTATTTATTAACCTTTTCGACTTTTTTTTAGGTTCATATTTGCATGATTCTTGAGTTGTTATTCGATTCTTAAGATATAACACAATCACTTAAGCAAAAGGTAGAGCACAACTTCACAAGCCACAGAGCCAAAATCATAACAGTACTTCACATGATAGAATACAGAACCGTGCATGGATATGTCAGGTTTCCTTTTGAAGAAAGTAGCTTTTAAATCAGCCCTCTTGTTATCTCCTATTGTGTTTTTTTATTATAATTTTGGAATGTTTTATGGAATTTTGTTAGCTTTGTTGGCTAATTCTGACGGTATTTTAAAAATCAATTTTCTTTTAGGCTAAATTTGAGAATTAAATTGATTTTAGATTAAATCTCATTAGATAGCAAATTAGTTATCCCTCTTTGGTGACTACATAAGTTTAACTCTGTATGATTGTTTTTGTGTTCAAGGTTCTAGTTTTCAATCTGTAGGTGTCTGATTTGTTTTATAAAGTTCATGCATGTTCTGGTTTAGTAGATCTTGGTACCCTTGTCTTGTTGCTGAGAAGATGGAGGAAAATATTGTTTTCAGTAATGAACATTTTTAGCTCATCTAAACGGTATAGATTGTCAGGTTCAGTTGCAGGTATAGCATTTTGTTTGTGTGTTTTTTTTATTTTTAAATTGTTTCCTTTAATATGAGGAATAGTGAATATTATTTTGAGGTTTGAAATTTTTGATGTTCTTTTTCCTATTGTAATAGATCAAGGTGCAAATTAATTGTGCAAGTCAGTCTAAATTGTTGTTTATAAATGGTTTAGTGTTGGTGCAAATTAAGGCATATCTTGCTTGATGCCAGCCATTTTTTTATTTTTTAAGAAACACAATTGTTAGTGCAAGTGTAGATTGGTTTCTCTTTGTGATAGAAATGACCTAAATTGTAAATTCTCTTTTATTTATTGATAAAATATAAAAAATCTCATTTATATGGAAATTATCTTTAAGGTTAATTGTCAATTTACCCCCTGAACTTGTACGCTAATTTCAATTTGCACTCTTAACTTTTTTTCTGAAAAACTAAGGATATGAATTATTTATTACTGCCTATTCCCCCCTCCGTCTAAATCAACTTTTTGACATCCAATAGTCCGTCAAATTGTCACTGTTCAAAGGGTAGTTTTGTCTCTCCACCTTAGTAACTCCACTCAGCCTCTTTCCCACTATTTGGTGCCTCCATTTTCGCACCTTTTGAATCGGTGAAATTCCAGAAAAGAAAAAAGGGGCAAGTTTCCCTCCTCAAACCTATTCATCGGTGAAATTGAAGGGATGAGGAACAACTCACATGGCAGAGGTCATCAATCACAGTGTTCAAGTTCGCACTTTGAAGAGGACAGTGCATGGATGTTGCCTTCTCGGCTGTGTTACTGTGGAAATACTGCCAAAGTTAAGACTTCTTGGACTGCTACACCTCCAGGGAGGAGGTTTCATGTGTGCGCACGGGTAAGTGTGTAGACTTTTCAATTTTTGCTTGCGAATTTGTTAGATCTGATGAAGCTGGGTTTTAGTTTCCCATTGTTTTAAGTAAATACTATGTTGTTTAATGCAGAAGAATGGTTGTAGATTATGGGAATGGGATGATCCTGAAATGTGTGAGAGATCTAAGCAAATAATACCCAGGCTGCTAAAGAAGATCAACAAATTGGAAGATGAAAAAACGGCTCGATTGTCGAAGATGAAAACCCCCTGGTTTTGGGTGTCAGTTTCGTTGTTTTGATGGTTGTGTGGTTGGTGTCTGGCAAAGATAAGAGCAACTCCACCCTTAAGGGCAAAGTCTAAGGCAAGGGCAAGCTAGGGCAAGCAAGGGCTGACACTATTCACGTGAATAGTGTCAGCCTTGCCATTTGTGGTTCCACCCACAAGGGCAAAGTCTAGGGCAAGTCTAGGGCAATTACTATTCATTGTACTTTATTTCCTATTTTTTTATACTTTAAATCATTAATTTTGATAATCTTTTGTAATTAAATTTTCGGATAAGATTTTCGGATCTGATATTTTCGGATATTCATTAATAAAAATTATAATCTCAGATTTCCGATATAAAAAAGAAACAATACAACAAATTAAAGGATAATACAACAATTTTAAAAAAAAAATACAACAATTATAAAAAAATACAACAATACAATCTAATGGTTTTCATCATTTAGCCAATCCGTATTGCTAGGACCGTCGTCATGGAAAAGTTTTCTTCTCATCACATCCCTTCGTTTATGCTTCCAATAGGCCTTTGTTTCAGGAGACATATGGCTCGTATCCATGGCCATGATTTTCATCTCTCTTTCATCGTCGTCTTTTTCTTTTGCATGTTGCTTTTCAATTGCAAAGGCTTCCAATCGTGCCTTGTCCGCTTCATCTCTCCTCAAGTCTCTCTCCAATCTTAGAGAGTTGTTCTTAGCTATTTGCTCGAATATTTGAACACAATCAATGTTTGAAGTGGCCCCTCTCTTGGCCTTTGCCGCCTTTCTCCCAATAGGTCTCGGCGGACGTGGGAGTGGTGACTCCGTTTCCATTGGGGAGTCTAATGGCGAATCGGTTGATGGCGATTCGTGGAGCGGCGTCTCATGCAACACAACCGGGGGTGCGGTAGGAATAATTTTGAATCTGGAACAATCTTTGACAATTTCCCAACATTGGAAATGCACAAAACTTTTTTTCCCTTGCCCCGTGGCACCGAACCACATTTGTGCTTGTATGATCTATTCAAAATAAATAATTGGAAGTGCATTAAAAAAATATACAATGCAAGAAATTATAAACTATTGTGAAATGCAAGAATAAAATTGATTATGTAAATAAATATAGAAATATTGAAAATGCAAAAACAAAAATAAAGATTATGCATGAAATTATAAACTATTTTGAAATGCAAGAATAAAATTGATTATGTAAATAAATAAAGCCAATTAGGAAATGCAAAAATAAAATAAACATTGTGCAACAAAAAATAAATAGAATATGCAATAAAAAAAAAAGTTACATTAAATTGATTAAAATGGCAATTAAAAATATTTTACCTCATCGGAAAGATTCGCACCGCTCCGAATGTTCTCCTTTGCTTTTGTCAATGCATTTCTCCATTTCCCTAACTCTTTGTTTAGAATTTTCCATCTACTAGACAAAGCCATTTCGGTCCGAATGGAACCCGATCTTTGACAAAATTCTCCATGAATTTT
This sequence comes from Prunus dulcis, assembly GCF_902201215.1. Taxonomy (NCBI): domain Eukaryota; kingdom Viridiplantae; phylum Streptophyta; class Magnoliopsida; order Rosales; family Rosaceae; genus Prunus; species Prunus dulcis. The sequence continues at coordinate 9,696,610 of NC_047655.1, read as the reverse complement.
GCTCCACATATGATGGAACTTCATCTCATTGCCCGTGATAGGGTCATGACTAACGTTCACCCAAGACTCGCACAATGCAATATCTTCCTGGGTTGACCACGAGCCTCCGATTTCAACAGAAGATGCCATTTGTTTATTTTCTACAAATGGAAAGTAGTACAAAAATGTGAGTGGATAGTAAAAAATATTGGAAGGAGAAGAGTTTATATGGAATTGGTGTGGAAAGTGGAAAATATGAGTAGAGAGTAAAAAATATTGGAAGGAGATGAGTTTGTATGGAGATTTGGTGTGGAAAATGAATTATGTGAGTGGAGAGTAGAAAATATTGTATGGAGAAGAAATTGTATGAAGATTTGGTGTTGAAAGTAGATAAAATGGTTAGGTATTTATAGGGAAAAAATACATACATTTTTGGTATTTTTTTAAAAAAAAATTTCAGAATTTTTTCGAATTTTTTCTGATTTTTTAGGATTTTTTTAAAAATTTTTTTGGCCAAAAAAATGAGAACCGTAGGATTTCTGAAAAAAATTCAATCGGAGCCACCCGGAGCCGACACGTGGCGTGTTACCGTTGGTGCTGACGTCACGACGACGTCAGCACACTCCAGTCAAATTTTTTTACCGTTGGCGCGTGTATTACACGCGCCAACAGTAAAAAAAATTTGAATTTACTGCGCTGACGTCATCGTCATGACGTCAGCGCTGACGTCACTTATCTCGGGCTCAAGCCCAGGCGAGTTTTGCCCTTGGGCCTGCCCGGTTTCATGGGGCCCGCCTGTTGCCCAGGCTGGTTTGGACGCGCTAGAGGCGGACTCGGGCTTGCTCCTGCCTTTTGCCTGGGCCAGCCTGAAGCGCTGGGCTTGCTCTAAAGGCAAAGATGGAGTGACTTTTTGTATGAAATGTAATGGTATGACTTTAGAAAAAGGAGTGACTGTGTGTGTCAGCAATGTAACGAAAATGGCATAGATGAGTTATTTTGTGAAGTTAATTGCAATATTCCAAGTTCATAATTTGCTTTCCACTGCCGAAATGAAATGAAAAGAAGCAAACAATGTAACAATTGAACTTGACAATGAAATTGAAATTACATTATCAAATCAGTACGTAGCAGCCAATTGAACTTGACAAGCAGCAAGAGTGTCTTAGGTCAAAGACTAAATTGCCATCCAAACTGTCTTACAAAAGAAATCCATCCAAAGTCAATTCCATACATTTACAAAAAACTAATCCATCCATCCCTAATGCATCTGTTTACCAAACAAACCTATATAAGCCAAGTGACAGTTAAACAAGTCATACAAAATCAAACTGATCCAAGCCAAGTGACAATTAAACAAGCCATATGTTTACAAAAACAAATCCATCCATCCAAACTTCATTCCTTCCATCGGTTTACCGAAATGAAAAAAAAAAAAAAAAAAAAAAATTTCATTCATCCAAAATGTATTCCATCCATAGTCATGTCATTTCAATTTGGCAACTAAACTCTCCATGGCCTTGCCCTTTTGGCTGGAGACTTGTACCTAACATTTTTTCCAGAGGTCATGATTGAGTAAGGTTGATTTACTTGGGAAGCTTGAGTGACTTGAGAAGCTTGATTCACTTGGCAGCATTGTGGCCTTGCAGTACACTTTTTCACCCCTTCAACTTCATCATGTTGTTCTTCTTCTGAAAGACTTCTCAAATCCTCTAAATTGTAATGGTACTCATCACTAGATGCTTCACCAGGCTCTTTATGTGGGGATTCAACACCTTCATATACCACATACTTATCAAAGTCACGATCATCTACATTTACTTCTTGGTTGGCCTTCTCTTGCTCATAGTCAGAGTCTAAGAACTAAAACTTCAATTCGGCACGCTTCTCTGCATCATTGTTTTCATAATTCCCATCATTATCTTCATCTACATCTTCATAATTCCCATCACTATCTTCATCCACATCTTCATAATTCCCATTAAGATCTTCATCATTATCTTCAAATTCATCATAAGCATCACCATCCAATGTGTCTACCACAACACTAAAGCTTGTCCCTTCATCTGCAACATTCAAACCATTCACTCTAACTGCCACATCCACAAACTCAGAAGGATATTGTTCACTCTCCCACAAATTATCCTAACCATCACCCTACTAACAGCAATCTGAAGTATTCACATCAGCTTCTACATCAACTTGGTGTAAATTTGGGTGAATCTAACCATCAAAGTGAAATCTAGGTGTAGATGCAGATGCTTAACTCTTTAACACGGGGTTCTGGCATGTGAGAGGTATAAATTCTGAAACCCTAGATGGAGGAATTTTCTTCACAAACTCAAGTACATGGCCATCTGTTTCTAGTGGAAGAAAAGCCTTTGTTGTGCTCCTATAGTGGAAACACGTTTTTAACTTCTTGTATCTAAGTGATGTAGCAATGTCATACATGTCCAACATTGAAAAAGGATCTCCAATACAGTTGTCTACCCATTGTACCCTACCACTCAAATATTTCCCTTCTTTAAAATTCCCCCTATGGTGAATCTTCATAGTGAAGTTATCTGGATCAGCTACAATGGCAGAAATAAAATATATATCAACAACACTTAATGTCACCAGCAACCTACATTTACAGCCATAACAACACATTTACTTTTGACATAACAAAAACTTGCTCACATAAGACAAAACCAAAAGTTACAGACCAAACATAAACAAATCACATGCACTACCCTTGGGACCACAAATATATTTCCTTTTTAGAAAGGAATATCACCCAAACCAAAAATGAAGAATCTCGGCCAAACTACTTTACATAAGGGAGATAAGAAACATTATTCTATCGACGCCATTGGACCACAATGATTCAAAAAGAGAAAAAAGAAGACTTACTATACTTTGGCTGAATACCACTGCTACTCATAATCGGAGCTATATTTCGTCGAATCCACAAAGCCTGTATTCAAGAATCTTACCGATTTGAAACCCTCAATCTTCAAATCATCTATTCAGTGCTGCTAAATCGTCGAATCTCCCCTTCCCCAAAACAAACCTTACTTTACTAATAGTCGTGCGAATTGGCACTTGAGTGACTTGTGTTTTTTTATTTATTTATAATTCTTTTAAAATTGAGGACTTGTGTGATTGGAAAGGGGCTAAGTAGAGTTATTAGGGTGGAGAGACAAAACTACCCTTTGTTTAGTGACAATTTGACGGACTATTGGATGCCAAAAGGTTGATTTAGACGGTAGGGGGAATTGGCGATAAAAAATAATTCGTATCCTTAATTTTCTAGAAAAAAAAAAGTTGAGGGTGCAAATTAAAAGTAGTGTACAAATTCAGGGGGTAAATTGATAATTAACTCTTATCTTTATATGGGTACATTTATATTTTGCATCAACTGGAAGATAATTGCTCTAAAATGTGTATGCTTACATTTTTATTGATCTAAAAGACATTACTTAGAGCTTGCATATATGCATTATTTATCCTTTGATTGATTTTTATTGCAATGCCAAAATTCTTCCTAGAACAAAATCTGTATCTTTAAAGATTGAAGTTTGTTTGTACTGTGCCAAACAACCAACTCAGACAGTGGAGCCAATGGAGCGCAGCTATGTGTCCCCACCAGAAATGCCAAGGAGGCCCAGAACGAAAGATAACAAGAAGAGGAACCATCCCTCACCTATAAAAGGAGACCACTCTTATATTTTGGAGAAAGACTTCTACGAAATGGGGATAACACTATTTTGCAGCACTATCCCGGTTGCAACTAAGTTTTTTTCCCTACTTTGAGACTCTCTAAGACCATGGCAAAGTACTATTTAAACAACAATTATCATAATGCGAACATCTCCAGTTTCGTGGACGAAGCCTATTCAGGTGAACCATGTATATCTAGTGTCACATCTATGCTTGCCCACTACTTCTCCTTCTTCCATCTATCTCACTTGTTGAAGACTCTCACCTTTCGAACGTACATCCCCTAATTTGGTTCATTTTTGGACATCAACAAAGTTTTAGCATTAAAACAAAATGTGGATGAAGATTCAATAGAGGTACAATAAGTTTAGAAATTAGAAGAACTGAATTTAGAACTACAAGAATAAACTTAAAAGAGAAGAAGAAGAAGAGTAAGAAAGATTTTTAAGAGAGTATTTACAAGACCTAGAGAACTTCATGGGATGCATAGAAAGAGTGAAAAATTATGCGAAGTTTTGAAAATCCAAGGTTTAAAAAAGAGTAAGTGTCGTTTCTCCTCCCCCTTCTCCCCCCCCCCCCCCCCCCCCCAAAAAAAAAAAAAAAAAAAAAACTATGACCCTAATTAAACTTAATAAGGATACATTTGTAATTTTTAGTAAAATAAGAATTAAATACATGAAAACAAAAGATAAAATAATAAAAGACAAAAATAAAATAACTTTAGAAATAAACATAGCCATTGTAGATTGATCTCTCTTTTCAGTACTCATCCTAAGCGTTGGAGTTTGGCTTTAGGGTATCCTCAATCATAGTATCTAAATGAGGCTCTAAAAATGGTGGATAGAGACTCACTTAGAGCTGCGTTGGAATATTTTGGGCTCTAAAAATATCTTTCCCACAATGGGGGCTCTACTTCCGAAGCTCTAATCCCCTCCATCACTAGTATAGTGGAGGTGTTATTTGTATTGCAATAATGAATAAATGTACGAACACAAATAATGAGCAGACCAGCCCACCTGAAAGAGAGTGAGGCTCCCCGACAGGAGCCGAATGGTATTTCAATAGGTCAATGAAGACAAACAAGTAGGCTGCCCCGAGCGGAGCGAGCCCCTTTACAGAGTAATATGAAATTTTTTTATGATGTCATTTATTTTACGTATTAATTTAGTTTGTTTTATTGTATGTTTATGTTATGTTAACTTTTTTTAATAGACATTTCTACCAAATAAAATCAAAATTTGGAGTAGCAATTCTAAAGGTAAATTATAATTATAATTTTAAAAAAATAAAAATTCAACATTTCTACCCCATTTATAATTTTAAAAAAATTAAAAAAAACATAGAAAATTTAAAGTAGTAATTCTAAAAGTAAATTATAACAATTGAAAGCAAAAACAAAGAAAAAAAAACAGAGAAGGAAATATCAAACCAAAAAAAGAAAAAAAAATAGAAAATAGAAAACCAAATACAAAAAACAAAAGGGATAGTAAAACATTAAACAAAGCCTTTTATTTGGTTGCTGTTAAAAAAAAAAATTCCATTAAACAAAGCCTGATGTATGCTGCAACTTTTAAAAATGTGGGACTCACTTGGGCTTTAGGGGCTCTATCAAAGTCAATAGATTTAGAGATAGCTTTAGTGGGGCTTTATGATATAGGGCCCTAAATCTCTTTCATTGAGGATGCCTTTTCGTATATTGGCTCTATATTATAAAGGCCCAAGGAGTTTGAGCCCTATTTAAGGTCCCTTCAATTGGGAGTTATGATTTTGACTTTCCCGTTCTTGGGTTGGGCTTTGATGGACCACTTTGTGCACTACATGTTCATCATCCATTAGCCCAATAAATTTTACTTAAAAACCTACATTATATTGTGGGTTTGTGAAGGGTAAGTAGTGGTTGGGGTTTTATTACAGTTAGTTTCTCTTTTAATCCCTCATGAATTGTTTGAGGCAATCAAAATAATTTTCTCTTGCATTTCATTTATATTTTACATTTAAATATATTAAAGTGTTTGATTATATTAAAATTGACGATAAATGTTGTAAAATTTCTTTATTATCTTTCCATTATGAAAACTGATCATCCAATCCAATTCAATATCAATTAGATTGGATCAAATTAGATTTAAACCTCCAATGTGATCAGATTGGATTGGAAAAATCATAATCCAATCTATATTGGCTCTGATGTGAATTGGTGAAATTGTATTGGTTCTAAACTGATGTACACCTCTACTTAGGATGGATGTGCTTGTGTCCTGATTTTCATGTTCACCATGGGGTTGAGGATAACTTTGGGATATATATATTATTTACTTATAAATCTTGTATTGATATTTTGGAATTAATAAAGTTATCCTCCTGTCAAAAAATATATATATATATATTTAAAAAATATTGAAAAAAGAAGTTAGAATTAGGTTTTTTTCAAGACCTTTCCTATTGAGATGAGGATAACATACTAAACTCACACACATTACACAGATGCTATGACTCGAATCTAGGACCTTTCATGGGGGGAACATTTGCTCTAAACCACTACATTTGTAGACTTGGAATATTTAAAATTGGTATATAACCTTAGTAAAAACTAAAGAGTAATAAATTACATTATTCTGAAGCCAACGGGGTCTTGCGTAATGGAAAAAAGGTCTTGACTTGCTAACCAATGGTCTCAAATTTGAACATCTGGCACTTTAGCATTAGCAATGTGTGTGAGAAACCTCTTATCATTTTGGGCAATATATATATATATATATATATATATATATATATATATATACAGTGCTGATCTCTTGGACTACAGGGGTCCAAGAGATTTGTGGTCACTCATCGTTGGATGTAAATTCAATGGTTCACTCACTCTTGTACTCTTTTTAAGAAAATTTTATAAACAATTGGATTAATACCCAACAGTGGGTGACCATAATCTCTTGAACCATTGTTGTCCAAGAGATCAGCCCTGTATATATATAATACACTGTTCTGAAATTTGGTCTGTGATGAGAAATTGGGCCTTTTTATTTTTGCCATGATGAGAAATTGGGTCTTTGCTCACATAAAATTCAGGCGTAGTGATAAAAGTTCCCCAAGCCCAAAAAAGAATGAGTTTTTCACATTTAAGCCCATTTATAGGGCCTAAATTGTAGGAAAATCTTATAATACTCAATTTTTTATATTTAAAAAAAAAAAGCCCATTTGACTTCTTAAAGGGACTAAATATATTATAAGTCTTCAAAAATTTGAAAATTACAACACTACCATCATAAGTTTTGCTAAAATCATTCACACATTATTCAAATTTAAAAATTATATATATAGCTAGTGTTGTAAATTATTAGGTGTGGAGCCCACATGTTGGAAAGGAGCCCACATCATTGTAATATATATACATATGCAATCTGAAGAAACAATACAGATCAATTTGATTGCAGAGAGAAAATCATTCTGCTTCTCTCCATCTCAATTCTCTCCAATTTCTCTCTAGTTTTATAACACGTTATCAGCACGAATTCGCTTTCAAAAAAAAAAAAACACCAGCTAAATTCTCGGATGAATTCCATCTGCTTCAATACCTTTCTTTCTCAAATCTCACCTCTGCTCTCTGATCTCTGCTCTCTCATTATCCTCTATCTGCAGTGCCGAGATCCCAGCCCTGCATAGATTCCTTCAACCTCCAATATTTTCCAATTGCTCACCAGCTTACACATCAAACATTTGCAGACACCAGATTGAGAGTGTTTTCTGTAAAAGATCACCAATATGAGAGGGGTTGCCTTATTTTTGTCGGTGCTATTGTGCGCCACTTGCCACTCTGTCCTGTCCCTCATCGATGGGTCAAGCAGATATAGGCCTCGTCCACTGAATCTAGCTCCAGAAACAGCAGCACCAACTACCATATCTTTCTTCACCATTCACAAGCTCAAATAGTATCAAGACCAGTCACTGAAGGCTACACCTGCACAGCCAACCAGAGCAGCTATCCATGCCTATGTCTTTTACAGAGCCTCCACAACTCCAGAGCTCGAAAGAGAAAGACTCTGATAGAATGAGGTTCAGCGTCGACCTCCAGGAAGCGGAAACGAACCCGGGGCGGTCCCCGACACCCAAAAGAGATGAAGTGGAGTGGGTCCCGTTGCAGAACCACCCAGTCTTCTCCTCCACCACCCGCCCGGTCCGCGACCCGACCGCAGCTCGACCGCTCAGAAACCTTTTTGGCCCGGGACGGAGCGTCCCGGCTTTACTTCTGGGACTCCGATAAGCTCTGCCTTCACCGGATCTCCATTCGCCTCGGCGAGCCCGACCCGACTTCCGTCCTCGCTGCTTCGCCTTCTAAGGTGCTGCAAGCAGATATGAATCCTGACTTGCAGGACTGTGACTGTTGGTTCACAAATCTACTTAAGTGGAAGCAATATCATACGTATTCTGCAAGTTTCATGGCGCCCTAACAGTGACACCCATCTGGGAATTCTTTCCTCTGATTCAGTTTTCAGATAAGGAAGAGGGATAAGGGGAGAATATATAGGAGGAAGAAGAAAAAGACACAAAAATAATCTTCAAGCTCAAGCGACGGCTAGCCATGGTGATCCAGAGGCTGGAAATGTGTATAGAGCTGATGAAACTGGCCCTGGAGTTTGTCCTCCTTGTAGCTCAAGCAGTGGAGATTGCCCTTCAGCACAACGTGTCTCCATTCACCAGCTATTCAGCTTATAGCAGTGTTCCAGTTCATTCTGTTGGTGGTTCATGTTCTACCCAACCTCCGGACGCTTGGAGCTCTACCCATCATCATGATGATGATGATGAGCAAGAAAGCCATGAACTTGGCGCTTCATTCTGCCCTGCAAGTCCAGAGCCATCGTCTCCACCAAGACTTGCTTTCTATTTTGACTGCAAGCTGTGCTTGAAGATGGCAAGAGAGCCAGTGGTGACACCATGTGGTCCTTTGTTCTCTGGGGATTGTTTGGACAAATGGCTGCACTTTTTCACCTCTCAAATGGAGTGCTCTGTTTGTCATAGTAAGGTGCTTGATTCATCGATTATTCCGATTAGGCCGACACCGGTATGCAACAGAGACCTTGACTTAAATGTTCCACCAAGATCAAAGGGGGGGCTTTGCTTTTGAAGAGTGACAGGGAGAGGTTTCCACCAAACAATATCTTGCTCATGCTTGCTGGGATGCTGTGGCTGGGCCGGTTCGTCCGTGAAATTATCACTCAAGGAAGCAGACAAACGTGACTTGCAGCTGGCACGTCCTGTCTGTCTGAAGATTGATTATTGGTTGGTGGTGGTATTTGTTTATTTATGTTATGCAATATAGCTAGTATATTATTATATTATTTCATCATGGTTTTGAGAAGAATCTATACTATTTAATATCAATATAAGTGCATGTGTGCAAATTACAGGTGGAAAGCTTTTGATTTGAGAGACAATCATGATGCCTTCCACAAACGATAATAATATTATCTACTATATTATTTGATCGTGGTGTTGATAAGAACCCACCAATAATTGCCTTTACTTTATCGTAAATTTACTTTTACTTAAAGTATGATGTGGAATTGACCCTCATACTTTAAGAAATTACTTTACTGTACATTATTAACTGTATGGTGTAGGTTTATTACCCATACAACAATATTTATTTAAAAGGGTGGTGCGGGTTTATCGTCCACGCCTTTACTGTCATTTAAATGTATGGAGCAGAATTAGTGCACATACAAGCACATTTACTTTATCGTAAATTTACTTTAAAGGGTGGTGCGGGTTTATCGTCCACGCCTTTACTGTCATTTAAATGTATGGAGCAGAATTAGTGTCCATACAAGCAAATTTACTTTACCGCACATTTAAAGTATGGTGCGGGATTAACGTCCATACAGCAATTTAATTTATGAATTTACTTTACCGCACATTTAAAGTATGGTGCGGGATTAACGCCCATACAAGTAATTTATTTACCAGTAAATTTATTTTATGGATTAATTGTGCTGTATGATGAGTTTTTACAGTATACAGATCAGGACCAGAAGTTCCTTGATCCTCATCATACAATTACATCAGGACTTGAAGATCCTTGATGATGATATTGATATGAGAGCTGGCAGTCTTTCCGGTACTATACTTGTAAACAAGAGATCGGACTTGAAGATCCTTGATCCTTGACATGTAAATAAGGACCTAGAGTTCCTTAATGATGTAACAGTACCGTATTGGTTAAAAGTGCCGTACACATGAATAATAACTGTACTGGAAAATGTACTGCACATATGAATAGATATGTATTCATGACTTGATGAATAGTACTATTCACATGAATAGTGACGTATGCATAAATATTAACCATTTTGGGTAAACCGTCACTATATACAAAAGGGAACCTGCAGTTTCTTAAACTCATGGATGAGCAATTAAATGAGATGCCAGAAGTTCCTCAAAATATGGACAATTATGTAAGGGCTTGAAGTCCCGAAATATGTACAAAAATTGTAAAAATGTCCATACCATGAGAATATGTGATTTTGGCCCGAAGTTCAAAATCTAACAGTATTGAGAACCTAAAGTTCCAACAATTAAATGGACAACCCTTGAGGTATTATTGCAAATTGTGGTACACCACATATTTCTTTGGCATAAGAGAATGATGAATTTAATAAAGTTCGATTTTGTTATAATCGACACCTCAAGGAAGAAATATATTTTGTGAATTCCGGTTGTTAAGAATACACCGTGAAATGGATAATATCAGTATAAACTTCAAATGATGAATTGAGGCTCCCCACATATTTTGTTATATCTGGGGCGGAAGCCCATGGATCCAAATATATGAGAGATCCTAAAACTTGAAGTTGTGGGTATATAGTAGTTAATGTTCTTTACTACTATATTGAGATATTATCGTGGCTTTTACTCAATTCATATTTCATGTCCATTTGAAAATGGCGAATAAATTATGAGTTTGGGTTTAACCAAGACCAAAAATTCTGGGCTCACATGCATGGAAATATGAGAGATTTGATGTGGTTATTTGAACCTATAAGGCACAAGGTTCCAAACCGTCATTTTGAAAAGACGTAAAAACCACATATGCAAGTTTAAGAACGGGCGCAATTATTATAACAAGGAATGAACATACAACAGATAGATTTTTACACCTGCAATGAAGGTGCAGGCCCTGTAAAATCTATAAAATTACATTATGTTCTGGAAGCCTCTGAAGGAAGAGGACGGCGCTTCTTAAGCTTAGCCATGAGCCTCTCATGGTCTCCCAAAATTCTTTCATTTGAGACCTGCAGCATGTCTAGCTTTCTCTGTGTATCAACAGAGTACGACCTCACCAGTTTCAACAAGGAATTATTCTCTCCTTTGAGTTTCTCAACCTCCTTTTGAGACTCATGAAGCATTCTTTGAAGAGAATAATTTTCAGTTGTCAGCTTCTGAACCTCGTTTGCTCTAACACGCAAACGATCAGCCATGTTAGAAACAGAAGCAGCACTCTGAATGCTAAAAGCCATTGAGTCCTCAATAGCCTCTTCCTCAGACCTCCCTGTCAACAACATTTCATCTATTGGAATAATGAAATTCCTAGCTACTGTGACAGCAGTAGCATCATTCATCATCACAGAATCATTAACTGTGAGATGACGATTTTGGGATACAAAGGATGGACGCCAAACTTTGGCGCCACTGGTTGTTGTGGGAGCATCATTTAAATTGAAATTATTTGGGCAGGAAGAAGAGGAAGCCATTTTAAGAAGGTTTCAACGAAAGTCTTACAAAACTAAAGTTTCAGAAAATGAAGGAAGTTGAGTTGAAACAAAGTTGAGTTGAAACGCAGTTGCTCAATCAAGTTTTGCAAAGGCAATATCTATAGACGAAAATGTGGCAACTTTTCAGGATTCCAATATCTTCTCGAATCCACACATTATCTTTTTCTTTCGCAAGAGTCCAAAACTTCACGTGGCCTCTGATAATGCCTGTCGGCACTTTCGGCATTTTCAAGTATTATTTTCAAAGCCGATCTTGCTTTACGGATTTCACGGAGCTACTTTTTCAAAAGTATCCCGAGAATCTCGCAATTTTCCTATGGTTAATTTGAAATTCACCGGTTCTATCTATTCATTGTATTTGTGTATAAATGTGTTACTAACGAAATTTTATTTGCAGAAGACATCCAGTTTTCCCATACAAAATGATGCTATATCTACTTGTTTTTCTTATCATTAAGCACTTAATATGCCTGAGAAGCAAGACTATCTCTAATCATCCATTCAGGAAGCAAGACTATCCCTGATCATGTTTCTGCAAGATCATGGAATTGTGAAGGCGGCCTTGTGCTCTAATCTCCTGAGGTCCTTCTAGACTAGGAGAATTGAGAGCTTGTTTTCTGCTCCCACCAGCTTCCTTCCTTGATTGATGAGCTGCTTGTCTGCTCCCACCAGCTTCCTTCCCTGATTGCTTACCTTATCTTGCAATCAATTTCACAATTTTTTTTTTTTGCATTTTTTCTCTTTTGCAGCTCTCTGTTCATAAGAGATTTTATTTCTTTAGAATGAACATCTGAAGAAAGAATCCATGAAGTGATCCTAACTCTGAGAGTTATTTGTTTTTGACAGAGAAAAGAATTGTGATTTTTGCTTTTGCAGGATATAACTAGATCATCAAGCACTACATTTACTGGGCCGATACAAGCTTGAATGATACTTGAGAAAAGTTTCTCCCACCTAAGGATGTAAGCAATACTTGTGTCATTTTATGCTTATATACTTATTTGATATTTTATCTTGAAAGGTAACCAAATGGGGAGATAAGTCCATTCCAAAAGAATGGCTTGTATGTATCCATGAATTATTAATGCAAATTTTACAAATTGCAAGTTGGATACATTGATAATACACTGCACAAATTAAAGTCCCATAAGAACAAAATATGGGTATAGCAGTGATCAATATGATGCACGCCTGTTGCGTAGCAAATGATGTGGATTGAAGTCCCGAAAAGACAATCCCTTGACATGTCAATATTGATATTGTGCACGCCTAATGCGTTGCAAATTGTATGGGTTAAAGTCCCAGAAATTAATTGACATGTATATATATTAATCTGTAGTATGCCTGCAGCATGACAGATATATGGTTCTAAATGTTCCAACTCCCTAAATGGAGATTATCCACGCCCTACTATAACATAACGCCCCATTGGAGGTTATAATCCACATTCTCACATAATAAAAGCCCCCTGCAGTGGCTTGGGTACCCAAAAGCAAAGAAATGCTTATAATTGATGCATGCGCATGCACATGAGAATGGTGGGATCATGAATTGATGAATGACAAATTTTGATTTTGGAGTAGCTACTCAAATCATCAATGGGCTGTGTTGATTGGAACCACGCTCAATTATTAAATGTCGACAATATCATTGGCCAAAATGGAATGAGGCAATTCCATTATAGATGAGAATGAACGTGAAAGAACAAACCCACAGTACGAACCCCAAAATTTGTTAATACTAAAAGTTATACTTGGGTGTTCGGAATAAAAGGGAATATACCTACTTTGTATGACACAATGTTTCTGGCAGAAACAAGGAATGTTGGGTTTTCTCCATATTTTCAAATTTAATTGTGCCCCTCCTTATTGCACATTTACGGAGACCAACATGTTATCTTTAAAGGTTATTAAATGCACAGAGCATATCACCTGAAGTGATTCCCTAAAGATGTATAAATAGCTGGGTTAAAGCTATATAATGTGTCATAAAGTTTAATCCCTTTAAACAAAATCCTTGAAAGGATTGAAATTGCATGAAGCAAGTCCCCGAATGACATGTGCCTGAAGCACAAAATCCGTACTCAATACTAATATGCATAAATTGCCTCAGTGAGTACATTAATATGTTTGCAAACACATTAAAGCTTCTCAAGAGTTCCAGAAATATTTGTCTCGACTGAAAGATCAAGCATTATGCCAACGAGATTATTGCTTATACTAAGAAAGTATTGAAGCATTTTTATGAGGATTATCCGTTGGACACTTTAAGGATTTTCCGGAAGTATATTGGACCGGACATCGTATTTTCCAGATAGAGCTCAACTCCATCATTTTGGATGATGTGAGGCATATTTGATGCTATCTAAGCATAACACCATATACGGGCATATTTTTTTTGAGTGAAATTATAAATAGCCCAAGTGTTATTAGATATGCGGACTCTGGAAATCTCTATGGTCGCTTACTGGAAACAGCTAGTCATGAAGTTTTCAGGGGGAGATATTCATCAGGGGGAGCATGGTATTAATAAAGACTTTCATACACTGTACTCTTTTTCCTTCGTCCAGGTTTTTTATCCCACTGAGTTTTTCCTGGCAAGGTTTTAACGAGGCAGTGTCGCACGTGTGTCCATATACAAAGAATTTTCTGTTACACATGGTTATGTACTCTTTTTCCCGTCGACCAGTTTTTGTCCCACTGGGTTTTTACTGGCAAGGTTTTTAACGAGACATATTCCATATCATTTGTGGTCTCCAAGGGGGAGTGTTGTAAATTATTAGGTGTGGAGCCCACATGTTGGAAAGGAGCCCACATCATTGTAATATATATACATATGCAATCTGAAGAAACAATACAGATCAATTTGATTGCAGAGAGAAAATCATTCTGCTTCTCTCCATCTCAATTCTCTCCAATTTCTCTCTAGTTTTATAACAGCTAGATCTTTTTTTAGTTTTTTTCTTCAATTTATAGTATTTAGGGTTTTTATAAAAAAGGATAAATTACAGTAAACCTCCCAACCTATAGGGTCATTAATGAGTTCATACTCTATTTTGGGGACATTTACGAGTACATACTCAACGTCACGGAAAACCTACAATTTGCTTCATTCGTTAGCGAGATCGTCATAAAATTCATTATCTGCTTATGTGGCATTTGTGGACCTATTTTTTAATAGAAAAATTAGGTTTTAGACATAATTAACTTTATTAATTAGTTTGTAAGATATTGGATATTTTGGTTTTAGTTTTAATACTTAGAAAAAAACTATTATTTTGGATTAGCCCAAAGAGAAGCCCAGATTCGTTGGGTCAGGTTAAAAATAACAACTGATAAGACAATTCTACCCTTCTGGTACAATTCTACAACGGCACATGTAGTAATTTTAGGGTTGTTGGATGTCCTTTTAGTAAAATTAGGTGGCTTTGGTTTTATATTAATTAAGCAAAATTAATTATCTTTCTTCCAAATTAGTTAAGTTTTTTATGGGTTAAAACTAAAGAGCCTAATTGACGTGGGTTCCACGTGGACAAAAAAATTAATAAAAAATTTACTTTTTAAATTATTTTAAAAAATTAAACATATTAAATTTTAAATTAAAAAAAATTAAAAACCCTACCCAGATTCTCTCTCTCTCTCCGATTTCTTCCCCCCCAGATTTCTTCAACCCTAGATCATGTTCCATATCTTCGTGTCCCTCTGCCTCTTCAAAATCTCCCAAAGACATCTCGCAAACAACCCCCAAACCCGTATCGACTCCGAATCCTCCACAAGGTCATCGATCTCCTCAGCCACATAAAGCTCCTCATTTGATCGAGCGAAGCCTGAAATTGGGGCTTTTTAGTGTTCTGCAACCTTAGGGTTTGAATTGAAATTCGAACTTGATCAATAAATTGACCAAGTACAAATTAGGTTTTGAAATCGATTTAAGTTTGGTGGGTTATGGCGACTGGCCTGGTTTTTTTGATTTTTTTGATTTTTTTCATGAGGCAGACTGGACTTACTCTGTCTTCTTGACCATCCGTCCACGCCCGTATGTCTCCTCTCTCTCTTTCTCTTAAAGTTCTCTTTTTTCTCTGTCTCTCTTGTTGCAGGAGAGTCAGAGGAGGTAATGGCTGCAAGGTTGGGGAAGATGGGGTCAGCGAAGTTCATGGGGTTGGCTGGGTGTGTGGCATGGGTTCCTGGAGAAGGGTGGGTGTTGGATGTTGGGGCTCAAAGACTTAGGGGTGGGCTGAGGGATTTTAGGTCGCTGGGTAGGGAGGGAGGGAGGGTGGGTCTTATGGTTTTGTTTTTGTTTTTGTTTTTTCTAATGGGTTTTGGTGGGCGACGGGAGAGGGGTGGCTGAGAGGTGGGGTTGAGTCAGGAGGAAGAGAGGGTTGGCTGGGTAGGAGAAGAGAGTGGAGATTTTATTTTTTATTTTTTAATCATTTTTAATGATTTTAATATTATTTAAAATTTATTTTTAACATGTATATAATTTTTTATTATTTATTTGTTCACCTTTAAGTTCACATTAATTTAAAAATAGGTCTCATAAATGCCATATAAGCAAATAATAGATTTTTTGACGATCTCGCTAACGGAGGAAGTAAATTGTAAGTTTTTCCTGACGTTAAGTATATACTCGTAAATGTCCTCAAAATTGGGTATAAACTCGCAATGATCCTATAGATTGGGAATTTACTGTAGTTTGTCCATTATAAAATCAATGCAAGAAATGTGGTTTATTATAAATTTCTCAAAAAGAATCCGAGCTACAGCAAGTTTAGTTGCTCTCTCCTCCGTTATGCTCTTCAAGTTGGCGCGAGAGACCCTCCGTCTCCGTCGCTCGCAATCCCTCTTCATTTAAGGTTCGTCCCTCTCTCTCTCTCTCTCTCTCTCTCTCTCATGCCTTTTGCTCAATTATCTAACCCAAAAAAACAAAAAGTATTTTCTTGCAAGTTTTCCGATTGGGGTGATTAATTATTTTGCTTTTACCATTACTCGAAAATTCTCAGTTTTTTTTTTCTTTCTTCCTAAACTCTTAACCGGTTTTAGTTCTTAATATATGCTATTGTTGCTAGCTAGTATAAGCATGATAAGCCTCATCCCATCCCATTAAGAGTTGAAGTTTTGTCAATTTTTACTTAAGGCTTTATTAAACCTGGTTATATGCCATTATACATTTATTGTGTTTTGCAAATTTTCAGGTATTCTGTAGTGCTTTAAGCCTTGAAGTGTAGAACTTAGAAGATTTTATGATGTAAGTGGCTTTTGATTCATTGTTGAATACTTCTATAGTTTAATTTCTCTTACATTGCATTGAAGTTGTTCTTGTCTTTTTATTATTAAATAAAATAAATTTTCCAGAAGTGAAATAGAAACTTTTCTGGCATGTCTAATTTTTTTGTTTGTTTGTTTGTTTGTTTTTTTTGTTTTTTTGTGATGAACATCGTAAGATATATATTATACGTGTGTGTGGGTGTGTGTGTGTGTGTGTGTGGTACTTGCTATACTCTAACTGTTATACCGTAGTTTTAGTGCAATTAAAATACATCCTACACCTAGGATCTGTGGTTCTCAGCAAACAATATTATAAGGGCTTGTGTAGATTTGTTGAGTTACGAAGAATACCGGAAAAATAGGTGTCAGTTACAGTATCACATATTTATCCTAGTTGTCGTAAACAGAATGGTAGTTCTTGACTTATTTACGTTTATTTCTTTTCTTGATTTTTACATGCTGACGGATGGAGAGTGCTAGAATAGCAAGGTGTAGTTATCGTGCTGTTACTGTCATGATTGCATTGTCTGAACATAGTAAATATGTGGATATGTGTAATGAGATATGTTTAAGGTTTAAGGAACTTAAGGTAGGGAGTTATGAGCTGACATATTCTCTTCCTGAGCATCCTACTTGTTTGCTGCAATCAGATATGGACGTGCATTTGATGCTAATGTGTTTATCAATGTTGAAGATTAGTTTTGTTGATATACTGGTGAAGGATCTGGTGAGTTCAAATAAAGAAGATGGTGATCATACAACATCTAATCAAGCAGCTTCTAATCATTCAGCATCTAATCATGCAGCATCTAATCAAGAAGCTTCTAATCTTTCAGCATCTAATCATGTAACATCTTCTTCATGCATGGTAGAAAATAGTGCTGTTGACGAGAATGAACATTTGGATAACTCCAGATTGCATGAAAGCATTGCATATTTGTCTGAGGGTTGGAAGGAATATATTAATCATGAAGGTCAGAAGTTTGTGGGCGGGGTAACCGAATTTCGGAACAAGTTGCGTAAGTACGCAGTTGGTATGGGATTTCGTTTTGTCTATCAATCCAATGATAAGTCACGTGTTATTGCTGATTGTTTTAAAAAGAAATCAGATGGATGTAAGTGGTGTGTATATGCTTCGCTATGTCAAGCTAATGGTTTTTTCTACATAAGGACTTTAAATAATGTTCACACGTGCATGGGTGTTGGTCGTGAGAAGAAAAGCAAAATGATTACGTCAAAGATGATATCCTCTATTGTAGTTGATAAAATCCGTGAAAAACCGTCAATTAAACCAATAGATATTGTGAAGGACTTTAAGCAGAACTATGGTCTTGAGATTTCTTACTATAATGCATGGTACGCGAAAGAATTGGCTAAGAGTGAAGTTCATGGTGATGAATCCTTGTCTTATAGTCAATTAGTTTGGTATCGTGATGCTTTAATGTCAACCAATCCTGGATCATCTTGTGTTGTAGAGTGTGATTCAAAGACTTCTCGCTTTCGGAGGCTTTTTGTTTGTTATGGTGCTTGCATTGAGGGCTTTCAATGGTGCAGACCTTTGTTGTTCATAGATGAAACTTTTCTGAAAAGCAAGTATAAAGGGCAGCTAATTGGTGCCACGGGGAAGAATGGAAACCAAGGTATAGTTATCAGACTGGTTAACACTTGCATCCTTATCCTGTATTATGATGGTTCATAAGTTACACATGTTTATGTATATATTATATGTATGTGTAGAGGTATATTTATAAATACATATATCATTGAAGCACCAATTACTTATTTTTGTCTTTTTTATGTGACTGGTTTTTAGGATTTTTCCCCTTTGCTTTTGCTATCATGGATTCAGAAAACAAGGAAAACTGGAGCTGGTTCTTTGAAAATTTAGCTAAAGTTTTGACTCCACAAGGTAGGACCATTACATTTGTATCTGATCATAACAAAGATGTGATTGAAGCTGTTTCAAACATATTTCCAACATCCCATCATGCATTTTGTTTGAACCATTTGAAAGAGAAACTTGGATCTAAATATCCCCTTACAAATGGTAAATTGTTCCGGGATGGAATTGTTGAACTTTTTATGAAATGTGCTTATGCTCCAACGGAAGTTGCTTTTGAGTTTAATATGAGAAATTTAAAAGAAGAAGGTGGGGCTCCGGTTCAGAATTTTCTAGATAATCTTCCTAAGGAGAATTGGTCATCTGCTCATTTTAAGGGCAATCGATATGGTGAAATGTGTAAGAATGCTTCTGAATCATTTCATTCTTGGATTTTGGAGCTATGTGCGTTGCCCATCTGTCAAATGCTTGAGGGCATCAGGATTAAACTCATGGTCATGGTGTCCGAAAGAAGTAGTGAAGCGGGGCAGTGGTGTTCTGTTTTATGTCCTGAGATGGAGAAAACCTTGAGTGAAATGTTGACTGTAGGTCAGCATTGGAATGCTAGCCGTTCCAGTACTTCTGTCTTTGAGGTTCATGCTGAAGTTTCTGTTATGGTTGATTTGGTTAATCATTTTTGCTCCTGTCATGATTGGCAAATAAAAGGCTTTCCCTGTGCTCACGCACTTGTTGCTGTTCAAAAAAATTCTGGTTGCATGTATGACTACATTGATGATTACTTCAAGTTGAGCTACTATAGAAGTTCATATGCGACTCTTATTTCTCCTATACCTGACATTAAGGATATGATGCATGAGGGTTCAGAAGATGTTATCCTACCTCCACTTATTAAGAAGGGTAGACCAAGGACTAAAACGATTAAATCTGTTAGTAAAGTTCCAAGGGCCATTACATGCAGTCGATGTGGTGCGGCTGCAAGGCATAATAAGAAGACTTGTACTGCAAATTTTTGATTTTGTTTCACAGTATTTTCGTTGCAGTGTACATAAATTCTATGATGTGTTTTTGTACCTTTTTCAACATTTTTGATCATTTTTGCATGGTTCATATTGAAGAAATTGTCAAATGATTACTTCTTCACGAGTTGTAGTTCGATTGGTAAGAAAAAACAGCATTGCTGAAGCAAAAGGGCACAAAACACAGAGGAACAAATAAAATATTATATTAACTGATATCACACAGAACCATGTATCAACAGATCATAGTACCCTGCACTTTTCGCTTACAGCTTGGTTTTTAGCTTTGCTAAACGGATGACATTTGTAAAACGTGTTTGGTTGCTGCCTGAAGAAAACATCTTGATAAGCCTGAGTTTACCTTGTAAAATTCGAAAACATCTCAATCAAATTTCCAGTGTATTTAGAGAATGAGGAATGCACAAGAGAAAATTACAGGGGCTGTTCAAGCTCTTCCTCCAACTTTCAACACTGTTTACAGCCACGCATCAGATATCAGCTTTCTAGACGAACAGGTAGATCTACCATCCCAATCTCCCCTTTTATTTCCTTAGTCTCTACGTACAGTGTATCTTTTTTCTCACTCTCTTTTCTATATTTCTCTGTGTTGGTTGATTAAATCAGGTCTCTCTTTCTCTGTCCTAGTCTGTACTTTTTAATATACTTTCGTATTTTTTGGATTGTCAGCTTTGATGATCGAATTTTGTTGAAGTATTAGTTTTTTGGTTGAATTTGGGAGTTCAAACTTTTATTTTTGTTAAAGTATATTTAGACATTCCCTTGGATAGTTCAGTTTGCTTCATTGAATTATCTCTCAGTTTTCACCAAACAAAATCTGAAGTAGTAGCACTGTTGATTTTATCCCCTCTAGAATGAGAGGGATCTTCTTTAATTTAGACGGATCAGTTGACAAAACTCATCTTTACAAGCATACAAGGAAAAGCCCTTGTGGAAGAAGTTATAAGGAACAAATGAAGTATATCTAGTTCAAGAATAATAAATTATCTCTTTAAACCTTCATTAGTCGTGATTACTTGGAAAATGCTAGGAAGACTACATTTCTATACCACATTTGAGTATCACATGATATGACAAAAAAAAGTGTACAGGCAATGGGTTGTCAATTAATGAATCAATCTCATTGCACATTGGTTATATGCATGTCACATCATGTGGTATTTAAATGTGTTACAAAAATATGGTCTCCCTAGCATTACTCTGAGCGGTAAATCCCAAAAGAACAACACTTTTCTATATGGACCTCATTTAATAGGAGTGTCCAAAGATAATCTTTGGTGCCATTTTGACCAATTCAACGAAAATTGAAAGATTTCTTTTGTGCCATTTTGATCAATTCAACGAAAATTGAAAACTATCTTTTAGAAAAGAAATCGATGTTGAAAGGTAAATAAAAAAAGTTTTGAATAAGATGTTAACAAAAAGAAAAAGCCAGGGACCCTGAAGTCACTTTGATTCCTCTCTCTTTCTTGCCAATGGACGAATGCTTATAATTTGAAATTCCATGTCCCTATGTTTGTGTTTTCATGCATAACGTCTCACTTGTGAGCCCCCACCCCACTGTGGGAATCAAAAGACTTTGGTCATCCAGGAACTGGGATTGGCTCTTTCACTTGCATAGACTTGTTGTCATGCATGAAATGAACTAAGGCAATCTCAACTCATATCTCTCTTTCTTAATCTCTAATATCATTATAAGATGGAGATTTTCTCCACCAAATCCAGCTTAGTATGCTCACTTTTCTATATGCTGCTGATATGTTGTTTTGAGTTCCATGCAATCAGGTTTTTCCTTAGCCATGAACCCCACAAGGGTGAGGCTGGGAGGGAATGAGACTCGGGTTGCTGGCATCAAAGGGTCACAGGGCTACACCTACATTCTCAACAATTGGCAGGGTCCATATCACCATATGTAGGAAATCTAAGCTTCCTCAAGGAGCTAATTTTAAGCAACAACAGCTTCACTGATGAAATCCCTCCACAAATTGGCCACCTGCGTAGGCTGCAGAGTTTAATATTGGCTAATAATTCATTGAGTGGAGAAATTCCAGCCAATATATCCAGTTGCTCCAACCTCATAGAGATTCATCTCAGTGGAAACAAGCTAGTAGGGAAAATTCCTAATACTCTTGGGTCCTTGTCAAAGCTCCAAAAACTTGGTTTGTACAAGAGCTTTTTGACAGGTACTATCCCTCCTTCATTTGGGAACCTTTCATTTCTTGTATCCTTTGTTGCACTTGAGAATTTCTTAAATGGAAGTATCCCTGAGTCTCTAGGCCAAAGTACAAGCTTAAACTTGTTTTCAGTGGCTGAAGATATGTTGTCTGGTGCTGTCCCTGCTTCCATTTTCAATATTTCTACTCTTACTGCTTTGGATTTGATGGGAAACCAAATCCAGAGGAGTCTTCCCTCAGACATGTTCAAAACTCTTCCCAATCTCCAAATTATCAACCTTGGCCTCAAAATTCATAACCGGATCCATTCCCGTGTCCGTATCCAATGCCTCCAATTTGGAACAATTTATTGTTGCAGGAGACAGCCTAACTTGACAAGTTCCCTCTTTGCAGAAGCTCTATAGTCTCCGGGAATTCAGTATTGGCATTAATTATCTTGGAAATGGGCAGCGGGTGAACTGAACTTCCTCGGATTTGACTAACTCCACAGAATTGGGGTTGGTTGATATTTGTAACAACAAATTTGGAGGGATGTTGCCCACATCTATAGGAAACTTGTCGACCACTCTTGTTGGATTTGATGTTAGTTTCAATCAGATACATGGAGGCATCCCAAATGGGATAGGCAATCTTTTTAACTTGAATATTCTGTTTATGAACTATAATCAATTTACAGGAAACATCCCTGCTGATATTGGGAGGCTTTAAAAAATAGGGAGGATGGGTTTGGACAACAACAAATTATCAGGGCACATCCCATCCTCTGTTGGGAATTTAACAGAGTTAACCACACTCGAATTACAAGGAAGTGATCTCGAGGGCAGCATCCCTCCAAGTTTGGGGCAATTTCGAAAGCTACTTCTGTTGAAACTTTCTCAAAAGAAGCTTAGTGGTTCAATAACCCAACAAGTTTGGGGTCTCTCATCCTTGTCAGTGGTTTTGAATCTATCTCAAAACCGCTTGACTGGTTCCCTACCCATGGAAGTAGGAAATTTGAAAGGTCTAAGTTCATTGGACCTTTATGATAACATGTTATCTGGGGAACTTCCCAGAAATCTTGGCAAGTGTGAAAGTTTAGAAGTCCCCAGGTTGCAAGGCGACTCCTTCCAAGGGACCATTCTTTTGCCTTTCGAAATATTGAGAGGAATTCAAGTTTTGGATCTTTCTCGAAACAATCTGTTGGGCAAGTTTCCACAATACTTGGAGGGTTTACGTTTGCTGAATTTGAATATATCTTTTAATGATTTTGAGGGCATGCTGCCGGTGGGAGGTGCCTTCAAAAATACCAGTGCAACTCTGTTGTTGGAAACAGCAAGCTCTGCGGCAGTGTTGTTGAATTCCACCTGCCCAAATGCAACTTCCCATCCAAAGAATCCAAGAAAATGAGGATGACCCTTGCTTTGAAATTAATAATCTGCATAGTCCCTGCCCTTGTGTTAATCATCCTGGTCTTGTCTCTCCTATATCTACGCCTATTAAGTAAGAAGCTAAGAAAAGAACATGCCCCAAGCAATTTGGAGAAAATTTTGCCAGTGTCATATGCCGCTCTTGTAAAAGCTACCGATGGGTTCTCTTTGACTAATTTGATTGGTGTGGGCAGTTTTGGATCTGTGTACAAAGGAGTTCTTGATGATGGTGGAGCTCTGTTGGTTGCCATAAAAGTGTTTAACCTATTACGGCAGGGAGCTTCGAAGAGTTTCATAGCAGAGTCTAAGGCTTTGAGAAATATCAGGCATCGAAATCTCGTCAAGATTATTACTGCATGCTCTAGTGCTGATTTTCAAGGTAATGATTTCAAGGCTCTGGTTTATGAGTTCATGGAAAATGGGAACTTAGACGAGTGGTTGCATCTGCCTACTAGAACAAAAGAGGTAAGAGACGAATCCAAGAGTATGAATCTTCTTCAGAGGCTGAACATCGCCATTGATTTTGCCTGTGCACTATATTATTTTCATAATCCTTGCGAAACTCCAATCGTTCATTGTGATCTCAAGCCAAACAATGTTCTTTTAGACAATGAATTGACTGGACATGTTGCTGCCTTTGGGCTAGCAAGATTTCTTTCAAAGTTATCAAGTAACATTTCTGCAAATCAAACAAGTTCCATTGGAATAAGAGGATCAGTTGGCTATGCCGCACCAGGTAAATTATCTCCATTTTTCAGTTTGCTTTCTCCTTTTACCCTACCTGGAAAAATTACTGCTAATTAGATTGTCACATGTTGCAATACATATAAAAAAAAAGAATCGATTCTGCATTCACTTTTCCACTTACATTATTGGAGTTTTCCAATTCTCTGGGATTTTCTTTGTACGCGTATCTTGTTAAACTTCCGCATCATGGAAAGCTCATGGTTGAAATGTTACTCTTGCTTCTAAGAAAGCTCTACTATTTGCAATTACAGTAACTATATCTGATTTCTGAATTGTAGAGTATGGAATGGGAAGTGAGGTGTCAACATATGGGGATGTGTTCAGCTTTGGCATTCTCTTGTTAGAGATGTTTACTGGGAAGAAACCCACTTTGACAGCTTGAACCTTCATAATTTTGTGAAGATGACTCTTCCTACAGAGATTGCAGATGCGGTATTATTTCTTCAAGGAGGCATCGAGGACACTCCCAAGCAACGCACCGCAACTGCACAAAAATTGGAGGAGTGTTTGAGTTTGATATTTAGAATTGGAATTGAGTGTTCTGCAGAATCCTCAAGAGACCGAAAGGGCATCAGTGCTGCTGCATCTGCATTGCGCTTCATTAGGGACGTTCTTCTTCGATAAAAGCTTCAAACTTATGCTACTCTTTTGTGTGAAGAAGATTACTACTGCATCTTGTCTTAAGTCTCTCTCTAAAAACACTTGGATCTTATTAGGATTATAGTGGTAATCGAATTTGTTCTGTTATCTGGTCCTCTGCACCGGTCCGATTGCATCTAATGATGTTTTCTTTCCCACTTTATGTATATGATGAACTCACCACATTAACAATCTCCATGGTATAGAACATCAACAGAGAGGTAGCCAATGAGAAGCTTAGAGTTGCCTTCAACCGAGACTTTGAAGTATCGATCCAGCAAAGCATTGAGAAAACCATCATTTAGAGCTTGCCCTTCAACCATCAAAACACTGGAAAGGCCAATACTCTTTGTACCAGCAAGCAAAGAATGTTTAACCAAAAGTGGCTTCACAATCATCTCAAACTGACCAATGGCCATCAAAGTTTAATTTAACAAATGAAGTTTATATATATATATACCATTAACATTCCAATTCTCATATAAATTCAACCAATCAAAACGGAGATCACTGAAACGAATTGGGGACGAATAATTAGAAACACCATTCCAAACTGAAATCACTGAAACGAATTGGGGATGAACAATTAGAAACACCATTGCAAACTGAAATTGCCGAAGGGCATTGTGAAGAAATAAATGGTCTTGAGTCTATAACAGTAAGATGGAAAAATAAGAGATAATTAAAAAAAAATTATATACTAAAGTTGAATTTCTATATTCTAATAATAAAAAAATTATAGAGTAATTATTTTCTACATGGATACGGAAAAAAAATAATTTGAGAAAAGAAAAAGTTTATTTAATTTTATCTTAATAAGTACTGTATAAACGAATGAAAAATAAATTGCCAACACAACAATATTCATGTGAGTGCCTTTTTTGTTGTTGATACAAGAAATAAGGAAAGGGGGATTCGAACTCGGGTGCAAAGTGAGGGCACATCTGCTCTAGCCATGTTTATTGAGTGTTTTTCTTTTTTTAAAGCAAAAGACAGAGAATGGTGAAAACATTCAAAATACCAAAAAATGCCCTTGGTTAATGCAAACATTAAGAATTGAAATTATTAATTAAACGAGGATAATATGATAAATTCACACTTTTACATATTAAAAAATTAAAAAAATGAGAAAAATCAGATAATGAATCATATTTTTATGGAACACAACTACCCATTATCTTTTTTAATTCTAAAATAAATTAAATTTTTTTTTTAAAAAAAGCATCTCGCAAGCGCGGAAGCGCGTACGGAGAGACTAGTATTATTAACCTAAGACCAATTACCTTAATAAAAGTTTTACCCTTACCTCAATACCAATTTTTTGTTTTTTTGGGTTACAAGGCAGGCCTTAGACACTTTCGCAAAAAAAAAAAAGAGCAAAAGAAAAAGGCAGGCCTTAGACAGAAAAAAAAAAAAAAGGCTAACAAGGCACGGCCCTACTTTGGGCTGTCCCTAGTTCCAATACCAATTTTACAATTACCTTAATCCTACCAGTTTTACACCTAAACCCTATTTACTCTAGTATTAAATTGTTTTTTTCCCCCTAAAATACCGATATTACGTTTCATGAAATTAGGAAAAAGAGAGAGAACTAAAACCTTCCCAAAAACAATCCGAAAGCTAAACCCAGTTCGAAGTTTTGACATTTCCCATCGCCTCCTCCTCTATGACGTTATTCAAGTCGGCGAGCCAGGGCTCCCAATTTCTCCTCGTTTAATCCTCCAATGGAGGTACTTAATTTATTTTATTTTGTCTATACTATTTCTCGAAAATTTTGTATTTTTTTTATTCTTACTTAGCCGTTCACTGGTTTTCGTTCTTAAATTTTCTGATATGTTTGCTTTTAATTTTTCTTCAATATTGTTCCATAATTTTCTTTAATATAGCCATTAACCAATATACATTATTGGGTTCTGCAGATTTTCATGGTTATGTAGTGTTTTCAGTGTTGAATTTTTAGAAGTTTATGATGTGAATTATTTTGGATTCATTTCTGGGTAGTTCTGTGGATTAATTTCACAAGAAATCTAACCTCCCGGCATTTCCTGTGAAAATTCTAAAAGTCATTGCCAGTTTCACCCCATAAACAGGTAGCTCCCAATAGCTCTATAGAGCTTTGGTCTTCTTCTCTGTTTAAATGCACAAAATCTCTTTATAAGTAGGGATACACAAGTAGTACCCAACTTGACCTTGTCTCTTTAAAAGCTTATGCTACAGTGTCAGTGACTCAGTGTGATTAGAACACAGCCTATGTTGATTTTGGGAGAATACCAGCGGAATAAGAACGAAATTAAGAGAAAGCTCTTTCTTATTCAATAGTATCAAATTTTGCTTGTTTTAGGCTGAGGTTCTTATTATAAAGTCACAATCACCTTTATACAGTAGGGAGATTACCATAAAAGAAATATTTGAAATAGGAACAAAATCACTAAAACCCAGAATTTATCCAACGTGAAATATTTGAGTTTGACAAGATTCTGATAGTTAGTGCCAATCTTCTATGTATGCTAAGAAAAAATCCTTATTTTTCTATGCTGCGAATTCAGACCATGCATTCAAGCAAGAATCAACTTGATCAATAGTCCAGATTTACAGTTTGGCAATTGAAAATTTCCCTATACATGCATATATGTATATAGTTTTTAAATTTATACTCTATGCAGACTTGTCCTATCTCACTTTGTACCACATATATTCAACATCTCCATGTAATACTAGTGTATATAATACTCTTCCTTTGTGTATACAAAATCAACAATGCAGTTTGTTCCTTATTTTAATCTTTAACACCATTGCTTTGAAGGACATGTTTTTACTTCTTTCCTTATTTGAACTGTACACGTGCAATGTGCAGGTGGGAGTCTGGTTTGATTCTTACAAGTCAACAATCCAATCAAGGATAACCAAAGAAACTGTAAATGATTTTCCCTTCAATCTCCAACATCATGAACTAGTCATTTACATAAATCACCTGGATAGTTGTCCTATATCTGTATCAATTATTTATAAATATTTTTCATTTATGTTTTTTTATGTATGAGGCAAAACCAGGATTTCCTGCAATTTCTATAGGGAAGTTATATTGAAGTAATTAGTTATTAAAAAATAGAATCCAGTCTTCCAGTGCAAGTGATTTCGGGGATGCTATCCTTTATTTCAACAATTTAATTAAGCTAGATCCCTCCCTAGTGTTGGTCAACCAGCTTTTGATGTTCCTTTACCCTTGAAACATGAACAAGTTTGTTACGAATCATCAGTGGCAAGATTTGGATTCTTTTTCTTCTTCAAAATGTCAATTTTCCGTTGCATTAATTAAGATTTCAGCTTGATTTGTTCATCCAAGTTTTTCAATTTTGATTTATTTTCTCCTCTCATTTGGGTAATGCTTACTGAGTTTGAGGATTCAGGTTTGTCTTGGTTTAAAACTCTGCTCCAGAGCTTTCATTTATTTTGGAGCGCGTAGTTGATCGGTCTTCATACGAATCATTCACAAGCTATTTAGCTATTTTTCTTTGTTTGGTTTCAGTTTGTTTTTTGTCGTCATGTTGTATATTTTCTTTGGTTGATTCACATAAATCTGTATTTTTGGTTTATTAAGAATATCTTTTTTTTAGTTGAAGTAGTTATTGTGGTATTGTTCATCGTGCAAATTTGTATTTCTGTGATTCGGTTTGCTTTTAGTTTGTTTAAATTTTTTTGGCATCTGGGTCGTATTGATTGGAGATATTGTTGAGGTATTTGGTTCGGCATGGTTATTTTTATTTCTGGTTTTTTGTCATTTTTGTTGTTCAACAATCGTTTTACAGCTACTGTGTTATGTTGTGGTTAATAGAGTGTATAATGATGCATCCTAGTGCTTTGGAAAAACTGGAACTGTCTTCGTTACACTTGTTACACTACTGTTTTGGAATAACTTTTACCGTGAGACAGTTTCACTCAATTACATCGTGTTTTGTTTTTGTATTTTTGTAGTGTGATTTTTTAACATAATTGTTTAACATTTGATTTGTTGAGGAATTTAATATTTGCTATAGATCAGTTACGATTAGTTATAAGGGTAGTTGCTGACTCACTGTTCAGTTTTTATTTTTATTTTTATTTTTCTTCATACTTACTGTTGATTTTTTTTGGTCATTTTTACATGTAGAGGAATGGAGAGTGCTAGAATAGCAAGGTGTAGTTATGGTGCAGTTACGGTCGTCATTGCATTGTTTGAACACAGTAAATATGCAGATATCTGTAATGAGATGTGTTTAAGGTTCAAGGAACTAAAAATAGGGACTTTTGAGCTGACATATTCTCTTCCCGAGCATCCTAATTGCTTGCTGCAATCGGATATGGATGTGCATTTGATGCTTATGTGTTTATCGATGTTGAAGAGTAGTTTTGTTGATATTTCGGTGAAGGATCTTTTGAGTTCAAATAACAAGGATGGCAATCATGCAACGTTTAATCATGCAGCGCCTAATCACACACCTTATAGTCATGCAGTTTCTAATCATGCAGCTCCTGATCATGCTGCATCTAATGATGCAACATCTGATCATGCAGCAGTGATCATGGAGCGTCTAATCATGCAACGCCTGGAGCTCCTAATCATGCATTGTCTGCTGATGCAATGTCTAGCCACTCTACTTCTAATGGTGCAACATCTAATCATACAGCGTCTAGTGATGCAATATCTAATCATACAGCATCTAATGATGTAATATCTAATCGTGCTGCCTCTAATGATGCAATATCGAATCATGCAACATGTGGTGATGCAATATATAATCATGCAGCGTCTTCATCATGCATGTTAGATAGTGGTGCTTTTGATGGGAATGAACATTTGAGGACCTCCAGATTTCATGAAGGCGAGACACTTTTGTCTCAGGGTTGGAAGGAATATATTAATAATGTGGGCCAGAAGTTTGAAGGGGGTGTAGCTGAATTTCGTAACAAGTTGTGTAAGTATGCCTTTGCGACTGGATTTCGTTTTGCTTTTGTAAAGAAGAAAAAGAACATGTTATTGCTGAATGTTTTAAGAAGATCTCAGATGGATGTAATTGGCGTATACATGCTTCAGTGTGTCAGTTGAATGGTTTTTTTCTACATTAAGTCTTTAAATAAAGTTCACACTTGCACGGGTGCTATCTGTGAGGAGAAAAGTAAGATGATGAGCTCAAGGATTATATCTTCTGTTTTGGTGGATCGAATCCAGGAAGAACCGTTTATTAAGCCTGTTGATATTGTCAAGGATTTTAAGCAGAACTATTTTCTTGATATCTCTTACCATACTGCGTGGCATGCAAAAAATTTGGCCAAGAGTGAGGTTCATGGTGATGAATCCTCGTCTTATAGTCAATTAGTTTGGTATCGTGATGCTTTAATGTCATCCAATCGGGGGTCACATTGTGTCTTGGAGTGTGATCCCAAGACTTCTCGTTTTCGGAGATTGTTTATTTGTTATGGTGCGTGCATTGAGGGCTTTTGGTGGTGCAGACCTTTGTTGTTCATAGATGTGACTGGTCTAGAAAGTAAGCATAAGGGGCAACTAATTGGCGCCACGGGAAAGAATGGAAACCAAGGTATAAATTTTATTTTTTATTTTTATTACTGTGATTATTGATCTGTATCTGTGTGTGGATGGTTGACAATTACATCTTTATGTATATTTTGTGATTTTTGATAAGTGACATATATAAATGTATGTCTTTTTATACCTTTGAAATACCAGGTTACTCATCCATTCTATTTTATGTTATTGGTTTGCAGGATCTTTTCCCTTTGCTTTTGCTATCGTGGACTCGGAAAATGAGGTAAATTGGATCTGGTTCTTTGAAAACTTAGCTAAAGTTTTGACTCCTCAAGGTAGGACGATTACATTTATATCTGATCATAACAAAGGTCTCACTGAAGCTGTTTCAAACATGTTTCCAACATCCCATCATGCATTTTGCCTGCAGCATTTGAAACAGAACCTTTTATCTAAATATCCTTCTACGTATGGCAAATTTTTCCGGGATCACATTGTTGATCTTTTTTTGAAATGCGCTTATGCTCCCACAAAAGCTGCTTTTGAGGTTAATATGAGAAATTTAAAACATGAGGGTGGTGCTCCTGTTATGACTTTTTTAGAAGATCTTCCTAAGGAGAGTTGGTCATATGCCTATTTTAAGGGTAATCGATATGGTGAAATGTGCAACAATGCTTCTGAATCATTTAATTCTTGGATTTTTGAGCTACGTGCTTTGCCAATCTGTCAAATGGTTGATGGCATCAGGAGTAAACTCATGAAAATGATGGCTGAATGAAGTCGTAAAGCAGAGCAGTGGTGTTCTGTTCTATGTCCCGTGATGGAGAGAACCTTGAACGAAAGGTTGATGGTTGGTAGGAATTGGAATGTTAGTCGTTGTAGTGCTTCTGTCTATGATGTGCATGCTGAAATCTGTGTTAAAGTTGATTTGGCTAATTGTTTGTGCTCCTGTCATGAGTGGCAAATAAAAGGCTTTCCTTGTGTTCATGCACTTGTTGCTATTCAAAAAGATTCTGGTTGCATTCATGAGTATACTGATGACCACTTCAAGTCAAGGTACTTTAGATATTCATATGCGTTTAGTATTTCTCCCATACGTGACATTAAGAATGTGATGCAGGGTTCAGAAGATGTTATCATGCCTCCTCTTACTAAGAAGAGACGCGGTAGACCAACGACTAAAATGCCAAAATCTGTTGGTGCAGTTTAAAAGGTTGGTAAATGTGGGCGGTGCGGTTGGAGCGCCGGTAAATGTGGGCGGTGAGGTTGGAGCGCGGGTAAATGTGGGCGGTGCGGTTGGAGCGCCTAATAAGAAGTGTACAGGAAATATTTTATCGTCTTGCAGATTTTGGTGGTAGTGTACAACAATTATATAAGTTTTTTTTTTTTTTGGGGGTATCATTTTTATATTTTTGTTCATTTTTGCATGATTTTTTTTATTGAGGAAACTGTCACGGGATTACTTTCTTTACAAGCTGTCAATGAAGTAATAAGGTAACGTAACACTACAACTGAAGCAAAAGGTAGCACAAAAACGCCCACATGGTTAGTTGAGTTGGTAAGTGACGAGCTGTGCGTTGAGGCCCAACCGAGCTTGATACTTGCTGCCAGCAGTCCCATGTTGGTGGGTAGTCTAGAAAATGTCGTGTAATTCCATACAGGAGGGCAAGGGGATAATGCTCCCTTGCGTTAGTACAACCGGCTCTAGGTCGGTTTTCCCTGGCTCTAAGTGTGGGAGTAGCTTCTCCCTCCCCTAAACTTTTGTTCACCAAAACATAAAAAAAAGTCTGGTGGTCCTTCAACTTCAGTTTCGTTAGGGTAAATAGTCATGTTGTCAATTTTATTAACTTTTTCTATTAAATTTGAGCATGTGCATGGCACATGATGTACTGTTGAAGGTAAAAATCGGAAATTGTTTCACTCTTGAGATAAATGGGCAATTCTTGGCACACCCAAACCACCCACTCCCTCGCTGCTGTGATTTAACTCTCCCCATCCATCTCCCTCCCTCCCCAAGCCGAGCCCATTAAACCCACCACCAATCGAGGAATGATATATATCCCTTCCTCCAATCCAACAAAGCCACGGACAACTTTCACCCAACACCGAGCCAATTAACCCACTACCTTGGTAACAACTGATGGCGCTCCCACAACCCAAACCCCTACCCAAGCCATACGTACCCTCCCTACGACAACTTCTCACTCTATCACATCCTCAATTTTGTTAATAAAAAAAATTGAAAAAACAAATTTGAATATTTCATCTTGGGGAAAGAGGGATTGACTCGGTGGGATGGTGAGGGTGGGGAAGGCTTGGTGGTTGTTGTGGGTTGTGTGTGTTCAGATGGGGTTGGGTTGGAGAGGTTGTGGCTATTGTGGTGAGGATAGGAATAAAGTTTTAGTTTTTAGTTTTTATTTTTATTTTTGGGATGAAAGGAATATTTAGATGGTGGAAATTAAAAATAATACAAAAAGACCATTTTGCTCTTGTATTTAATGGAAATGATGACAAAATTGATGGTATAACCATTTGTCCTAATGAAACTAAAGTTGTAGGATCACGGAAATGATTTTGGAAATTAAGGAATCAAAATGCCATTGGATCAAAGTTGAGGGACCATTAGACGTAAAAAACCATAAAGTTGATTTCTTCTTATTTTGGCAAACATTGTGATTTCCATTTTTAAATCGAATCTTAATAAGCAGATTATAAATCTTATTTGATATATAGGTTTAAAGTAGTTTTATTTGTTAAGTTGTTAGCTTTCAGTTTTGTACATGTCTTTGTTTGTAATTTGTCAACAATATGTGTTCATGCATAATTTGTTGGTATGAGCACATCTTCTACCCTTGTTGAATGGACATTTTTACCTAGTCTAAGCCCTAAAGTTTGACGGAAATTAGGTTTTAGGTATGAATTGTTGCTTTTTATTTCTCGGAAATTAGATTTGAGGCCTGATTGACATGTTGTTTTTTCTTTCTCACTTTATATCGCGGATCATGATCACTTTTCTCTAACATTGCAACTCAATTTGGCACACCTAAAAAATTAACTTGTAAGGAAAAGGTATCTAAGAGCTCTTAAACTGTCATAAGATATGTTGTTTTCTCATTGTGAAATCTTGAGTCCTAACATTAGAATCTCACCTATGATCCCAATGGGAGGTGAGGCTGGTTTCCCACAGCCGCTTCGCTATTTTCTTTATATTAAGGAAGGGAAAAAAAAAAAAAAAAGACTTCTAGCTGATGTCGTTTTGATTTTGTCTCCAGTGAGCAAATTAGTAGCTAGAATTGTTGTCACTTATTTATTAAACTTACGTTTCTCCTTTTATGAAAGTTAGTTTGGTTATGGTTTTCACCATATTAGATGAGAAATTATAGAGTGATACGGTATCACCACGGCAGTCGATGACACTCCCATTAAAAATTTGTCACGTGTCATTTTTAAATGGAAAAATTAAATAGATTTACACCTAGACTTTGTCTTTCAACTTTTCCAAGTGAATATTTTTTATTATTATTTAAAAACAAGGTACTCTCGTCGCCAATCTACCTACCTCGCAGTCAATAGCGAAGCCAGGATTTCATGTGTGTAAGGGCCTCTTACAAATTATAAAGAATCAAAAATTCGAACTCACAATACATAAGAAAAATAGTGTATATATATATGTCAAGAATTATATTACTTATTGGTTGCAAT
Source organism: Prunus dulcis (assembly GCF_902201215.1). Classification (NCBI taxonomy): domain Eukaryota; kingdom Viridiplantae; phylum Streptophyta; class Magnoliopsida; order Rosales; family Rosaceae; genus Prunus; species Prunus dulcis. The sequence continues at coordinate 9,662,833 of NC_047655.1, read as the reverse complement.
CATAATTTTCCTCGACAAAGGGATAAACAAATACATTCTAAGCAAGAAAAATTGAAAGAGATAGACAAATAGTAGCGATTTAGCAAATATCGTTAAAGCTCTTTCCCCCATTAAACCCAATAGAAAGAAAAAATAAAAATTTCACAACTAAAAAAAACCATAAATGGAGAGAAATATAATATGGAGTTAAAGTGAAAAACTCAAAAACCTAGTTCTAAGAGGAGAGCTAAATTCTAGAGGATTCACTAATAAACCCATTTTAGCATGACATAATATACAAAAGTCCTTATAGAGCCTATTTAGAGTGAAAAACTCAAAACTAGCCACTTGTTATTTTCTAATTGGTTCTTATAAAATTTTAACACACTAAGAACCAATTAGAAAATGACAAGTGGCTAATTTTGAGTTTTTCTCTCCAAATAGACTTTATATGAGTTTTTGTATAATATGTCATGCTAAAATGAGTTTTTGAATAAATATCTCTAAATTTTGTTGTCTGCACCAAGAAAGAAGAGGTTAAAAAGACTATTTTTAAGGTTTGTGTAAAAAAAAAAAAAAAAGTAAGATAATTTCAATAGTTATATTAAACTTTTTGGTAATGGATTTGCAAGTATCGGAGGAGATGTGGGTTTTCATTCGGTAGGGCCACACGTACTAGCAGATCCATGAATTTTTGGCGGAGGTGCAATTTTGAAAGGCTAAAAACTCTGTGGATTGAATATCTAAGGCTTTTTACCTATATTGACCATAGGCCCCTTCATGCATTCATATCATACATGAAAGTTTTATTTAAAAATATTGATTAAGTAAGAAAAATGGTTTTTCGGAATAATCATTTTCTCAAGATAATTTTTGGCGGCTTTACACATCAAACAAGAAAACTTGATTTTATGGGATTTAGTATGACGTATATATTGACTTAATGAGCCATCATTTTTAGCCTAAATCGTATTTTGCACTAAAACCGATTTTTCAAATTTTAATTTGATAGGAATTTGATTTTCTAGTATTTTTATTTGAATCCAAATATGGGGTACTTCCTTATTTACATTGTAAACTTAAGTAAATGGAGTAATTGTGAAATCTTATATTTAAAATATATTATATTTGGGGAAAATTACACATTTTGTTACATATTTAGTTTATAACTTATACATATAATTGTCTGCGTACATGTTATACTTTCATAAATATTATCATTAATAAATATATGCTTTAAATAAATATCCAAATGTTTTATTAATCTTATATCGTTGCATCTCCTACATGTTATTAATACTAGTGCTAAGTTTAACGGATTGTAGTGATCAACTTTGATTTATATTAGTGATAACATGTCCATTTTATTATAGCCAAGCTAGGAGCACTATCATCTTGTGAGTTGTCATCTGTATATCTTGAATTTGCTTAGCTTTGAACACCTCCTGCTATAATTTCTTATAACTGGCAGCACTACATTCATATGCACATAACAATTCACACCACCTACTTGATATGCAGACATTCCCTTTCTATCTCATCTTTAGCAGACTCTTATTTGTACTATAAATCAGAGCCTACTTCACTACTAATTCAATACAACAACTTAGAGATTGCATGCGGCAAATGCAAGGTAATAGAGAGATGGAAGAAAAGATGATATTGGAGGAGATAGAGAGCTTTACGTGTGTTTTAGGAGCTATACTTTGGAATCGAGAGTTAGAGGTTTCTTGGGGGGCCCTTACGGGGATTGACTTAATTAAATTTCGTGAGCACTATATTATGCGTGATATTATAATTTGATGGATGTTCTTGATATTGGGTGTTTACGTGTTGTTAGTTATTTAATTAATGTTGGCATGATTATATGTACATTAGTGATATTTAAATGATTACATTGTTTTTATGAGCTATGTGAAAAGAAGAACTATATCATGTCAAGGAAATTATTTGCAGTTCTTGGGTTGAGAAAATAATGGTGGAAAAGAGGGTAATGGGAATGATCTTTTGTATAGTCGAATGCTTGGTTGGTACCAGATCTCGGGGATCCCACAATGCACATGATTTTTATTGGGTGATGCGGGACTTGCGACAAGGAGTTAGACAATATGATTAACAAAAGGGGAATTATGGGATGGTTGAAATGGGTGTTAGTTCATATAAATGGGCATTCAGGACCAAGTGGTATAAGCATGGTATGGTACGTGCAAGTCTGCTTGTCCAGTTATATGAATTAATGGGAGTAGATGAAGAGCATTCATGCATTAATATTATTAATGTGATATTTGGTTGTGTGATTGTATGTCACTTAATTTATTTATATCAATATATTGTGGTAAGGTCTTATGTTCCTCTGAGCGGTGGTTGCTCATCCCTCACCCTGTTTCATTTTTCATATGAATTAAAGGGTAAGACAAGGACTAAACCAGTTGAGACTGAATTAGATAAGAGTAATAGAGCTTTATTTAATATTGTTAAGTTGTAAGATTTTGGAGCTATTTTTATAAGAGAAGTTTATTTTAAACAACTTCTTTCTTTTTCTTTATTTTTATTTTTAATTTTTTTCTCACGCACTGGGCGAGGGATTTCCACCGACCCCCGGGTTTGGGGCGTGACAGTAATATAAAAATAAATAAAAGTAAAAGGACAAAGACGTTTATTTAAATGCTAAAAATGGAAATAAGATAATCTATACACCTGGGCCCCGTTTCATGGGAAAAGAGGCTTGGGAATGGGAATTCAATTGCTTTCCCATGTTTGGTAAGTCCGGACATGAGAAATGGTTGCCTGGCACATGAGAAAGTAAGGGGGAAAGTGAAGCCCTCCTCTTAACTTGAGTTTTATTTTCCCTCATCATGGGAAAGTTTGGGAAAATGAGCCAATATTCAATGCATAATTTTCATGAATATTTTGTCCCTATGAACAATTTATAATTACAACGTATCATTAAATGCATTCTTTTTTTTATTGAATTTAATATGGGTATAATTAGAAAATTATACAAACTTTGTTTTTCCTTCCTACTCAAAACAAACATGGGAAAGGAAACAAAGTGAAATCTCCCGGTTACTTTCCCGACATTACCAAACGTGGAAAAAGAATCTTTCATTCCCATTCCTTGGGAAATAACATGAGAAATGATTTCCCCTCAAATCCATTCCGTGAACCAAACGGGGCCCTGGAGTGCAACACCACCAGCTGAGCAAAAGGACAATTTGAAGCACCTCCTTGTGCCTTAATAGGTCTACCACAACACATGTAGGTACATATCAAAATGTAAAGTATTTGAAATAATATACATATAGAAATATATAACAGTATATTACTTTTAAAATATAAAAAAATTTGAGTGGGGGCCTGAGACCACACTAGTCCTAGTGTGACTCCACCCTGCTCACATTGCGGCCCCTTGGTTGCAGTCCCCCTCCAATAATATCAACATCAAAAAACACCACCCCAAAAGTGGTTGAAAAAATTAACCTATCAACAAAACAAAAAAAACCATTTATTTGGTTGCTCATGACATCAATTATTGCCCTTCGTACACTAGTGTGGTTTCGTCATACGAGATTCTATTGAAGATTTCTGGTTTTATGTTTAATGGTTTTGCACTGATTTTCACGATTTCTGGCTTTTTCCTAATGCGTGTAATTGTTTAACGAGAATGGGAGGGAAAGAGAGGTTGGAGATGTTGGCTGAGGAGGGAGATGGGAAGACGGCTAGGTGGCGAGGAAGATGGGAAGAAATATATATTTGTTTAAGAGTGGCTGCTGGAAAGAGTGTGATAGAGAAAGAGACACAGAGTAAGGGAGAAAGTTGCAAGAGAGAGGAGAGAGAAAGGGAAGGGGAAGAAAAGAAAAACAAGGGCGAAAGAAGGAAAAAAGGGGAGAGAGAATCGAGATGTGTGTTGTGGGTTCTTTTTCAATTTTTATTTATTTATTCTCATAGAAAAGTTAACTAAGGTTAACAATATGACAGATGCCACTCTTTAAGAGTGGTGGTGAGCGTACAACTTTGATTAAGGTGATAACCAAAAATGCTCCCTAAGATTAAAGGGCAATAACCACTAAAGAGAATGTGTTTGATTAATGATTTTTTCTCCGGTATGGATGTTATTAAAGTAAAATAAGGGCATCTTGTTAAGGCTATAATCTAATAATCAGAACGGTTTAGTTTTTACGTTTTCTTTCAACAATTATTTTTGTGAGGTCCTCAAAGGTCTACTCGGCTCAAGTGACCTAATGTCTTATTGGATTGGGCTTGAGGGGTTTGCTCATAGACTTGAGCACTATGCGTTGTCAATTAACATTACCAAGAATTCTATAGTGAGGGCCTTATATATGGCCTTTAAGTGAGGCCCTATCTCTTAACCCGTAGATCAAATTAGTTAGCTGTTGGATCAAATTGGTTAGTATGATCCAACGGTTAAGAGATAGGACCTCACCTAAGAGCACTTCCACCCATTTTCCATGACAAAGGGCAAGAGGAGCCAAGGGCTGTTACTATTCACATGAATAGTGGCAGCAATTGCAAAGGCTTGTGTTTCCACTCATTGTTATGGCAACCCAAGGGCAACCATTATTCACATGAGATATGAAAAGAGGAATTTGTATAGAGTTTTGGCGTGGGATGTAAAAAATATGACTAGCCATTTATAAATTTAAAAATATATATATATTGATTTTTTTTGGTTTATTTTTTTCCTTTTTTTTTTTTCATTTTTTTTGCTATTTAAATTGGTTGTTGACGTCATTATGACGTCAACATTACATCACTTGCCTAGGCAGCAACACAGGCTGATTTTTCCTGTGGGCTTGCCCAAGTTGGTGGGCCCCATGCCTTGCCCAGGCTTGCCCTTCCACGTTGGAGCTGTCTCGTGGGCTAGGCCCTCTCTTGCTCGAGCAAAAGGCCTTCCGCTAGAAGTACTCTAATGGCCACATATAAGGCACTCACTATCGATCGAATGACTCTAAACATTACACCAAAATGTAAATGAAACTGATAGAGCTAGACATAAGAGTCTTGGCCTTTTTTATTTAAGACGAGAGTACAGAACATGAGAGACCGAATTAGCTAGCTCTTACAAACAACTCCAAGGCCATCCATTACATAGTTGCTACCATATATATGTCTGGCCCAACACACAATGCACTTCCTCACTTAGGGGCTAAAACTTGTTGCACAAGTTTTGATTTCTTCTCTGTTATTGACACCACCACTGCTTCTTTGATCTTGGACTTCTCTTCACCTTCTACTTATGGAAGGAAAAGTTATGCTGACAGGTCCTGACATGACAAAATTGATTGTCAGTTTGTGTATGTACATCATTTGTTAGATCATGTGGTCAACTAATGTCGTCACGAAAGACTAAAAGTGAGCTCCCTACCTGAATATAGATCAGTCTCATACAAGAGCCACACCAACAATACGTTTAAAATATAGGGGATTGTGATGAGTAAAATACCTGGTTTTCTTGATGTGCTATGTCCATAATGTCATGCTAATTCAACGGAACAAGGCTCTCCAAGTAGACCTCGGCATCACGAAACTCCTGAAATAGGGTAATCGACATGGTGCAAAAGGTGTGATCATCAAAGTTGTACAAATAAAAATCGCTTATCCACTTTGCAAACAGCAGATCATGAGATTTGGTCCTGTAAGGGGTAGGCAAAATGTTGCCAGAATCCAACATCACAATGGAGAGCTTTATTTTAGTCCAAGACTCGCTCACTCCATAATCCTTCATCACCCAAAACTCATGATTTCCTGCATCTTGCAAAATCCATTGGGATACACACAGGCATTCCCTGAAGGCTCCAAGACTGAAATAAATCAAATCGCTTTCGGTGAAATCGGGCGGGGCTTCAATCTCTCGAACCTCCTCCTCAGCTAAGAGGAAAGCCATGATCATTATTGACTGATCTCCAATTCTCCTTGACAACCAATGGAAGCCTCCATTCACCAAAATCCCCTTTGAATCATCAGTTACAGCGCGTTTGTAGGGATAGCGCTCTTCGATCACACGCCAAGAACCGGTTTTCAGCATGTAGACGCCGAAATCAACTCCATCATCAAAGCACCGCCCGTAAACCACCTTGTAATCGTCAGCTGAGTGATCAAATCCAAACCCAAAAAGGTGATAAGAACACCCATCCATCCCAAACCCTTCAGGTCCAGGGAGTTTCTTAGATTCCCTGGTTGCTGGGTTGAGCAAATACAAGTCCAAATTGCTCACCGTGAAAAACAGCAACCCATTGCATGGAACCACCAGCATAACGCCACTATCTAGTTCTTCATGGCAATAAACACAGTCAATATCACTCTCCTCGACCTCTGCATCACCGCCATGATCATTTCGCTTGAGAAACTCATCGATGCCGAAAGAGAAAAGTGAATTACTTCCGGGTACATCAATTAGGACTCGTCGCCTCTGGTGCAGTATACCCTCTTTCTCAAAGGCTCTGTTGTAGTGAAGTTTGACAAAATCAGGGTGAGTGATCAGAGAAAGCCATGGCTTCGATACGCACCTGAAGCGGCACAGGGACTTGACTGGTACCCGGGAAAGAATGTCGCTTACGATCTCCGTAGGAAGGTTACGCTGGTTTTCCATGGTGATCAAATGCTTCAATGGGGTCTGGTTGATCTGCAGATCCTTGGATTTGGCGCTGTTTTCTGAGGTTGATGGCAGCTTGGTTCATTGGGTTCGGGTTTTAGTAGAGGAGTGAGGGCCTCCCCTCTTCCATTCTCGAAGCATCTGTTCAAAATACAAATTTTAATCAAATGGAGCCAAATGGGTAGTGACCATTTCTCAGTTTCATGATTTTTGTTAACGCTCGGACTTCTTACGTCAGCTATTAAATAGACCTGACATGATTTTTGTTAACGCTCGGACTTCCTACGTCAGCCATTAGATAGATCTGACCATTTTTTGATTAAAAGCTCTGACTTCCGACGTCACCTTTTACATGCATATGAACGGAGCTCAGACTTCCTACGTCAGCGATTAGATTACATCGGACGGTTACAGTACTTTATTATGAAAACTTACAACAACTCAGAGCAAAATGCACTGCACTTCTCTTTATCCACGTTCTTCTTCGTCTGGTCACTTAACCCCGTAAATCTCTCTCTCCTCCCACGTCATTTCTCTTTGTTTTATTTTGAACTGAAATACCACATACCATCAAGACCGTGGGGGTTTCCATTAGAAAAAGTCATGTGCAAGCAGTATTATTTCGTTCAAGTCTTCATTAAAAATATTCTTGCAAAAATTTACCAAGACGGAAAATCATTGAGTCATTTTATTATTATCGTGGAAATTTTATTGTTTATCGAAAAATCGTGTTTGTTTATTTTGTTTGGTTTATAATTAGATAACTAAATGTTTTTTTTTTTTTGAGTGAATTATTGCTGGCGTCATCCATATAAAAAGAATGACATTTGATTATTACAATTTCCGGTTCATTTTTATCTAGCAAATTATGTTTTTTTATTTACAAATTTCAGATGACCCGTGAAGATTCAAGGTATTTACCCAATGCAAGTGTTGCAAGTGTGTACACTTACAAGGGTTAAAGTTGTTGTACTCTAAAAGTTAGGGCGCCAATAATTTTTTGTTATTTATTCTTTCTATTTAATCTATTATGGATTCCAATTATTAATCTATATATATATATATATATGGCATAATAAGTTTTGAAAATGAAGCATTCAAAATCCCTATAACTCCTCTTGGTTAATGAAAATACTAAAATATTAAACATTTCATTAAATAAGGATAAAACACTATATTCACAATTTATTTAAATTAAAATAAAATAGGAGCAGTACTACAATTGTCCATAAATAAAAAAAGACAACCACCTTCAAACCTTTTGAATATAAAAAAAAAAGTTATATATCTCAAGAAAAAATAAAATTCAATCGGAGCGTGTGCCAAAGAGCTAGTAATAATTATAGTATTAGTGAAGTTTTGCAGCTTAAGTATCATCTATCAACAAAAAATCAGTGAGTGCGTAAACCTCCAGAGAAACTCTAGCCCTCTCTCTCCTAAAAAACACTCCTACATCCATTTTCACTTTGAGAGGGAGGAAGCCATTGTTCTTCCTCCCCTCCTCTCTCCCCTCTTCTTTTCCTTCTTTATCCTCTTCCCTCATTTGCAGAGACAGAAGGTTTCCCTTATTTGTCTTCGTTTTGTTATGATTTTCATCCAACCATCACAGGCAGTTACATCTCATCGTTGGATCTCCACATCATTTCGGCATTAGATCTCCACCACCATCCTTTTTGAGGTTTCTTTATGTTTGGAATAAGTCGCATATAGGCTCTTTAGGTTCTTTGTGCAGTTTTTACCACTCCTTTTGTGAGAGCTTTTCACTTCCCCTTTGTGAGAGCATTTCATCTCTCCTGTGTAAGAGTTTTATTTGTATTGTTATGCCTTAGTTTTTTCAAGCTTTTTCTTTTTTTTTTTAAATTTTTTTTATTGAGTTTGCAATCTTAGTTGGGATGCCTGTGCAAGAGTTTTTTCAATCTTGCCTGATCGTTACTGGAGGAACATCTGATTGTCTTAATTTTGATGTTAGATCGCTCCGTTATTGTAATGGCCCTTCATGGCTAGTTTGTATTGGCCTTTTGTGGTCAGTGGTTTTTTTTTTTTTGACTGAATTATGAATGCAATCCTAGAATTTCTTAACCAAAAAAAAGTATCATCTATCAACTATCATTTCTAAGAGTATGAATTATGACCCCATTTGGTGGGCCGGATTGGACTAGATGAGTCCAATTAATTGGACATAGGTCCCATTCGGATTGGATTGGTGGGATTTTACTTTGTTATATTTGGACATGTTTTATTGTGATGGCGTAAAAGCAAATAAGTAGTATGTGATGGGGCTTTCACACTTTTAATTATGTGCACATGTTTTTTCATAAAATTAATTATTTGTGATATTAAACAAACACAAAAAAAAAATTATAAAAAATATTGAAATCCAATGCAGTCCAGTATAGTCTTGTACCAAACAGCGCAGTGGACTTAAATCTAGTCTAGTGCTGCTTATTGATCTACCAAACAACTCAGGGCGCTTCTATAATGAGGGGTATTTTGGTGAGGGGGTTCAATGCAATTATTCAATTATAAAAAAAAAGTTCAAGCCCAATATTTTCTCTCTCTTGATGGACAGTAGGATTAAGCCCCTCCCACAACCCCCTCATTAGAGCATGTCCAATAGCCTCTTCAACATCTTTAAAATTCTAAAATAGGTGAGCCTACATCTGAAAAACTCTCTCCAACAGCCTCTTCAACCTCAATCATCAAAGCTACAACCTCTTCTCTCTCTTCAGGACTAATAAGTTGACTTTGGCACTTCAAACATTGAATTTTACTTTGGAAAATCAAAACCTACCTTGAAAATGTTAAAAACATGCATTTTTTTAATATATAATAAATATATAGACATTTTTCACATGTTTTCATATTTTTCATTCTTTTCCATGATATTGCATTAATTGAATTGAAGAGTCTGTTGGAGTAAATTTTATTCAAGTAACAAATAAGGCTTTTCAAATTGCCACGTAGGTCAACAAACTTCAATTTGAAGAGTTTTATTTGCTACTACAATTGGAGATGCTCTTATAGCATTTCCGAACAACTCAGAGGACTTAAAGTCCAGCCTAGTCCAACACTCCAAGTCTTATCCTAATTAATCCAATCCGGTCCACCAAACGAGGCTTATGAGTTTTTGCTTTGGATTGGATCGTTTGTATAAGCACTGGTGGTTGGTTTAGCTTTTTGGGCCTATGTAACAAGAAAAGAAAAGGTTTTAGAGTGATAGACCATCTTCCAGTTTTCTATTCTTATTTTCCTTCTTGCTCTCTCTTTTATTTAGTTTTCTCTCTTTTCTTTCTCTCGTTTTCTTCGTCTCTAACTAAGCCGCTAAAACATCATCAGCAAGTAAGGAAGCTACCAAATAGAAATAGGAGCAGCATCATACGCAGACCCAGATTTCTTCTTCTCTTTGTTTCTGGTTTCATTAATTTCTGGTTTTTTTTTTTTTTTTTTTGGGAATTGCTACGAATTGGACTAAGATGGAGAAGAGAGATGGTTCTGGGTTCTGCTGGTGGCTGGGATGGCAAAGAGAGATGGTTCTGCGAGTGGCTTGAGGGTGGTGGTCATGGGGAGAAGAAATTCGGGGGTTGGGTTTGTGTTGGGGTTTTGATTCAAGCCATCCAGCCGGACAGGATTTACTTGACCAGAGATTACCACCAGGGGCTGAAGCTAAGGTTTAAGATTTTGAAAATAAAGAATTATAGTGCTAATTTTTAGAAAGCTCACACATCGTCCTAACAAAATTAGCTCTCTCAATCCTAAAGATTTAACTCCATTCACTCCACTTAACAAAAATTAACCTACAGACTCCGCCCAACTTTTAGAAAATTTCTGATTCCGTCCTTTATCACTTATGTAATTCGAGATGGGTATTGAAAAAAGAGAAAATTTTAAATATGTAAATAGAAAGTGAGCACCTTGGATGAAACCCGGATTGGGTACATATATACGTAGTTACTAAAAAAAAATTCTTGGGTTTTCTTGATTATCAATACGTATATATGGTTATACTGTAATGACCTTTAGTTTGAAGGGTTATCTACTGTCGACGTCCCTGAACTTGACCCTAAATTGCAATTGGGTCCGTGAACTTTTTTTTTTTAGGCAATTAGGTCATCCAACTCTTTCATCCGTTCCAATTGAGTCCTTCCGTCAATTTGGCTGTTAATTTGAGGGCTAAAACCGTCAATTTTAATTAAAATATTTTAGATTTTAAAACTTGAAAAGAAAAACTGACAAAAATAATTAATTAAATAAACTTAAAAATAAATAATCCAAATCCAAATATATATATATATATATATCTTTCTCTCTCTCTCAGCTCTTCCTCTCTGTCTCTCCCTCTCTCCTACAACCCATAACGTAGAGAGATGAGCCCATTGATTCCATTGATTGCCTCTGCGCATCTACCAGTCTTCATGGCCATGCGACTCTCTGATTGATCACCAAACCCCTCACATTCGCCAGGGCTCCAAATTCCCAAAATTTCTCATAGTTTCTAAACGAAAAGGGGGCCAATTGGGATTTGTGATGAACGTGAGGATTGGGGATAGGTGGTGCACGAGCTGATTATGAGAATTGGGGGTGAAGATGACAAAGGGGACTATGTGAAGTTGGGGGGTGATCATGGCGATTTCGGAACGGTGGAGGGGTTTGAGGGGCTGTTGGAGCCCTCTTTCTCGAAAAAGTTAGTGTCTTTGTGGTGTTGGATTCGGTTGGTATTGTTGGTCATGTGCTTGGTTTTGTTGGTTGGGGTTTTTGTGAAATGGCTGTGTAAGGTTTATATTGGAGTGCATGAATTTTTGGTTCTATATACAATTAAGCTACCTCTAGTGATTCTGCTATTGGAATGATTTTTGATTAATTGTTTGCATTGCTTTTATAAAATTTTAATCATGTGGTCTTCATTGGTGGAAAGCTTGTGGGTGCTATGGACAGAGTCATGGCCTCTCACATCAATGGCACTCTGGTTCCTCTTCTCAAAGAGGTTGGGGCTCTCTGGCTTTGAAAATGGATTCTCTTCTTTCTTCAAATACTAGTTTTTTTTTTTGGTTCATTTTTAAGAAAGAGAGAAGAAGAGGAAGAAAACTACTAGGACCTAATTACATAGCCAAAAAGTACCTAATTGATGACCAGCAACAGGGCAGAGGAAGAGGAAGAGGAGTTGCTTTCTCTTCTGGTTTTTGTTTTCTTAGTTTCATATGGGTGTGTTGGATTGTCTTCATGCTTGAGAACCTGAAAGGACGCTTTTACCCTCTCATTTTGTCAGATAAATTGACAGAGTTGGACAGTAGGACCTAATTGGAACTATTTATTGAGTTAACGGACCTAATTACCTCAAAAAAAAGTTCACGGACCCAATTACAACTGGGGGCCAAGTTCAAGGACGTCTACAGTAGATAACCCTTGTTTAAAATCAATCATTTAAAGACCTAGTCAAATGCAATAAATTAGACATGCACTGTACAGGCCTCTTTGGGGTTGTTTGGCATGGCGGACTGTCATGGACTAGACTAAATTCTGGGATTGTCTCGGATTAATTCGGATTGGCCTAAGCTGGATTAAGTACTGACCTACGTTTGGTGATATGTCAACCTAAGAAGCTGGATTCTAAAAATAGTGAAGACCTATGTTTGGTGCTGTCAGATTAAAAAATAATTCTTACAATATTTAAATTTAATTGGGGTTTTTGACCTATAAGATAAATAAATGCTACAAGGAAACCCAATTCAAAGATTTATAACAATATCTGGCAAAAAAAATTTAAAATTTTTTATGATATTTATTTTTTGCCTTCTCAAGATTAATCTTAGTTGGTCGAAACATTGTTAAAGGAGCTAAGCTCACTCTATATAATTCTAGGTTTTGCAGGGACCAAGTAAAACAATAATTAAAAAAATTATATATATATATATATTGTTTTATTAGTCCCCCAACTTTGAACGAATTTGCATTTGAGTACCTCAATTTCCAAAATGGTACCCACGGTCCCGCAACTTAAGTTTCGTTTAGATTACTAGTCCCACAGTTACTTCTGTCAGTTTTTTCGTTACATTTAGGGGTAGAAGGGTATTTGCAGGTTGGTTTTGAGGGACAAAAAAGACTTTTACTCTTTTAGAATCTCTGATACGAGTATAATGGACCGCAGTACGAACCAAAGAAGAACGAAAAAGCTGAAGAAGAGTGAAAAGACGAAGCTTTCAGACGAAAGGGTTTCTGCTGAAGCTTTTGGACAAAAGCAAAAAAGCTGAAGAGTTTGAGTTGATTTTGTCTGGGTCATTGTGTATTAAGGTCGTCTGGGTCGATACGTGTTGGTTATCTTATTGTGGGGTCAATAGGTGTTGTCGACAACTTTGATGGAGTTTGAATTCAGGACTTCTGGAGACCACCACCCCCCCCTCCCCCCCCAAAAAAAATATACGGTATGCGATTCTAGTGGAAGTACTAGAAATGCTTTTTTTATATGTTAATTACTTTTTGTTGTTTTGGAATTCTGTCTGTGTCTGCTCGAACTGTGCAGCAATTGAGGGTTTTGTTATTGTCTATCTTTTGGGCAAATAAAAAACTGTTTTCTTTTGTCTTTATGTCAACATTGAACGCATACCTTGTGTTTTGGTCAAACATTGAGTTCATACTTGGTCCTACTATCCTTGGTTGAATTTAAAGGTTTGTGGTCCTACTGGTTTGATATATGTGAATTGATTGCACAGTTGCACACACTAGCACATTTGGTGGTCCTACTGGTAAGGTTTAGTGTGATTTGTCTTTATTTAGGTGAGCAGAGATTTTAAAAATTGGTGTTGAATATACTGAACTGAGATTACAGCTTCATTTGCAGATAAGGGTGAGTTTTGCACTTTGGAAATTCACCATGGGGGTGTTGTACAAGATGGGGTGTATAAGGGGGGGACATTGTGCTATTTGGACAACTGTGTGGATGATTATCTATCACTCTTGGATTTAAGGAAAATAGGTATAGCGTTAGGATATGAAGTGGACCTAACTAAGAAGGAGATAGGTTTGCAAATATATTGTAAGATGTATGACATTAATGGTGAAACTATTGTAAAGCTCATTGACAATGACAGTGTTATATGTGAGATGGTTGGCTGCATAACAAGTAACAGAGTGTTAGTGTTATACTATACTGACAAAAAAATAAGTGAAAAGACATGGACTCAAACATCTGTGGAATGGCCTAGTTTGCAGAGTGAAGAATACAACTATGGGAGATTTAATGAAGACCACATGAAGGAGGTTAATGAGGCTTTAGATATTGATGAGCATGTTGTTTCGCTTGGAGATTGTGAAGCTGCAGTTGATGAAGAAGAAGAAGAGTCAGAGTTTGTGGATAGTGATTATGAGTTTAGTGAAGATGAGGAGGCAAACAAAGGTTGTAATGTAGACATCAATATGCCTTGTGATGAAGAAGTGAATGTTGAGACTGAAACACAAGGGCCGGGAGAGATTTCTGATGATGGGGCAGATTCTGATGCTTTATATTCTGATGGGAAGACCTCAGATGATGAGAATACCAGTCAACATGTGACAAAAAAGCAGAGGATTCGCCTACCAAAGTTCAAGCAATATAGGAGAGCTGCTGACCTTAAAAATCCAGAGTTTCATTTGGGGATGCAATTTGCAAATCGGGAGCACTTGAAAGAAGCAATAAAGGAGTATGCCATTGTAAACGGCAAGCTGCTGAAATTTGACAAAAATAACAAGAGGATGGTGAAGGTCCTGTATAGTGGATCTAGAAACTGTGCATTTGTTCTTTATGCATCTAGGATTGATAAAGAGGAATCCACTTTTGTAGTAAAGGCTATACATGCTGAACATACATGTGGCAGAGTAGACAGGTTGAGATATGCTAATTCAATATGGATTTCAGAAAGATTTTGTGATAAGATGAGAAGAAATCCTAATTGGACTGTGGGGCAACTTTAAGATGAGGTGAGGGAACACTATGCAATGAATTTTACACATAAACAAGTGTATAGGGCAAAAAAATGGCTAAGAAGGTCATTCAAGGTTCGTACAAGGAACAATTCGAGAGATTAAGGATTATGCAGAGCAAATTAAGAAGACCAACCTTGGAAGTACTGTGGTAATTAAAACTGAACTAGCAGGTGATGATGCATTGTTTGAACAGATTTATATTTGTTTAGCTGGTTCTAAAAGGGTTTCTTAGAAGGGTGTAGGCATGTCGTAGGTGTTGATGGGTTCCACTTAAAAGGACCCTGCTCAGGGCAGATCTTAACTGCAATTGGTGTTGATGGGAACAATGGTATGTTCCCATTGGCCTATGCTGTAGTTGAAATAGAAAGCAAAAGTAGTTGGATATGGTTTCTAGAACTGTTAATTGCAGACTTGGGGATCCAAAATGGTTTGGCATGGGTGTTTATAAGTGATAAACAGAAGGGGTTAATTCCTGCTATGCAAACAGTTTTACCAAATATTGAACACAGAATGTGTGTGAGACATTTGTATAACAACTTCAACGGCCAGCACACAGGACTTGCTCTAAAACATTTGCTATGGGTTGCTGCAAGGGCAACCACATTGCCTTGGTGGGAAGCAGAGATGGATAATCTGAAAAAGGAGGATGCAGATGCTTGGGGGTGGCTAATTGAGAGGCCTGTAAAAAATTGGTCAAGATCTCATTTTGCAACACACTATAAGTGTGATTTGTTGTTAAATAACCTATGTGAAAGCTTCAATGCAGCTATTATTGATGCAAGGGATAAGCCAATCCTAACATGCCTTGAGAGAATAAGGATGTATATTATGATTAGTATGGCTAATAGAAGGGCTTCTTGTCAACATTGGAGGTATACTATTGGTCCTAGAATCTTCAACATAATAGAGAAAAATAAGTTGGCATCAAGTCAATGCATACCAAGGTTGGCTGGGGAAAAGAAATATCAAATAAGTCATATGTATGGGGGAGAATTTGCTGTAGATCTAAGAGCAAAGACTTGCTCTTGTAGAAGATGGGACTTATGTGGGATTCCTTGCCCACATGCAATTTCTGCTATTTTCCAAAGAAATGAAGACATAGAGGATTATGTGGATAAATTGTACAAGAAAGAGGCTTACTTAAAAACATATGGTCCTATCATTTGACCTGTTCCTTCCATTGACCAATGGCCAAGGAGTTGTTTACCTGCAATTAAGCCTCCCAGCTTCAGAATCCAACCTAGAAGGCCAAGGAAGGTAAGGACAAAAAAACCAGGGGAGGTGGAAGTACCAGCTCCAGTACCTCCAAATCCAAAACCACCAAATTGGAAACCACAACCTACAAGGCTAAGACGAATCTTTATCAAGATTCGGTGCACATGATGTGGTCAAGAAGGACACAATAGAAGAGGATGTGAAAAGGTCCAACAGATAAAAGCTGCCCTCAGATTCCTTGCCTTGATGTTATGACCTATAACCTAACCTAATCTAATTTTTTAATGATTCCAGATGCAAGCTGAAGAAGGCCAAGCTCCAGCTCCCCAAGGGCAAGCCGAAGCTCCAGCTCCCCAAGCCCAGGCTCCAGCTCCCTAAGCCCAAACTCATGCTCCCCAAGCCGAAGCTCCAGCTCCCCAAGCCCAAACTCATGCTCTCCAAGCCCAAACCCAACTAGTAAGTGATATTGAACCAGGTCTGATTTGTCATTCAATAACCTCAATGTTTATAACTGAAACTGAAACTTTGCTTATAGGTGGCAGCAACCAGGGGTGGTAAAGGTAGAGGGAGAATGATAGGCTTAGGAAGATCATCATCTCAACCTCAAGCCCAAGCCCAAGCCCAAACTCAAACCCAAGCCCAAGTTCAAGTCCAAGCCCAAGCCCAAGCCCAAACTGAAGCCTTTTCTGCAAATATCCAAGCAAGGGCAATAATTAGACCAAATCAAATGGCCCAACATGTAAGTGATATTTGAAGATGGTTTGGTATTCACATGTTCTTATGTCATTTGTATAACATCAATCACATATGTGAACATTTGCTTGTAGGTGGTAGCAGCTAGGGGTGGTACAAGTATAGGGAGAATGAGAGGCTTAGGAAGATCATCATCTTAACCTCAACCTCATGCATTACCTCCAAATATCCAAGGAAGTGCACCAATTGGACCAAATCAAATGGCCCAACTTGTAAGTCATAGTTGAATATGGTTTCATACTCACATTTTCTTATGTCATTTGAATAACCTCAATCACTTATGTCAATGTTTGCTTCTAGGTTGCATCAACTAGGGGTGGTAGAGGGAGAGGGAGAATGAGAGGCTTTGGAAGATCATCATCTCAACCAGGGAGCAAAGGCTCTATCATTGGAACAACCACTAGTGCATCATCTTCACAGCCACCAAGATGAATGGTGTTTTGTAACTATTTT
>NC_047655.1:9623777-9645767 GCF_902201215.1 Prunus dulcis | reverse complement strand
TATAATAAATCTGTTCTTTACAATTCATTTTTTTTATTGGAATTTCATTTTATTACCCAAAAAAAAAACCAAATTTATTTTTTTATAAAATAAAACAAAAGTAATATTAAAATTATATATATTAATTTTGCGCGACGAAATCCTTCTCGCCGCGCAAATTTATATATTACGAAATAAAAATGATTCATTTTTTTAAATACATATAATTTATTCTTGCGCGACAACAGTTTTTCGTTGCGCAAAATGTGTAGATACGAATTGCGCGAGGAAGAATTCTTTGTGCCGCAAAAGTCTATGACATGTATCGCGCGACAAACACTTTCGTCGCACAAAAATATATGCGCGACAACATTTTTTCGTCGCGCAATACGTGTAGACATGAATTGCCGACGAAGAACTCTTGGTGTCGCAAATGTCTACGAGACGTATTGCGCGACGAATATTATTCGCCGTGCATTGTTGTGGCGACGAACCTTCTTTCGTCGCGCATAAGTTTGTGCGACGAACTGTTGCGTCGTCTCTGAACCTTTTGTGTAACGAAGAGTAACCGTCGCACAAATTTGCGCGACGAGTGATACAATCGGTCGCGCATAGTCTTTTTTCACGATCTTTGCACGACAGATTACGCGCGACGAATTTTCTGTCGTACTTGAGTTTGTGCGACTAAATATAACTCTGCGCGACGAAATTGGCTTCGTCGCGCAAATCGTAAAATGTAGTAGTGAATCCATCAACCAGATAGATGAATTTTAGTCTCAGATTTGATTTTTCATATGCTCTCTTGTACACCCATCACATTTTGATCTTGGAATAGAGTAGGAATATCTTGTGGTTATGGTGAGAGATTGAAGGAAAATTAAATTGAGTGATGAAGATACGTAGTTTGATGTGAACCATTTCGGTTTTTCTTTATAAAACCTAATGGGTCAACCCAATCGTTTGGTTTGGGATGAAATTTAAATTAGGTGACACGTAAACAACAAAAGTCAAGCAGATCATGATAGAGAACATCCAAGTAGAGGTTCCAAATTTGGATCCGCCATTAAGAAGAATATACTTATATTTCTTTTATTTGTGTTAAGAAGCACATAAAAAATTATGCTAATAATTTCGCACGTAATAACAACTTGAGTTTATAGAAATCAACAATACAAGACCAATATTACACCAATATCAATTGAAACTGCTAGAGCCAGACATACCCATCTCAGGAGTCCTGGCCTTTATTATTTATTACATATATCAATAGTACTCCAAGAGATATTCAATCACCTCTTACAAACAACTCCACGGCCATCCGTCCCACTAGCACAATTCATATACTCAAAGCTGTCTGAAGAGTTGTTCTTAACAAATTCCCCACTAAACCTTGAAACCGCACAATCAGAGGCAAAGATACTAGAGGATGCAAATTCTTTGTCCCCACCCAAAACAGGCATCACCACACCCATCTTAACCCTACTCACGTAGTTGCTTGCATATGTTTGGCCCAAAACACCATTCACTTCCCCACTTAGGGCATAAAACTTGAAGCTCAAGTCAAGATGAGCAAAGCAATTCTCTTGTGTAACCCCATATTTATGGATCATGGAGTCTTTTTCTGTTATAGGCACCACCACTGCTTTGATCTTGAAGTTCCCTTCAGCTTCGATTTCTATCGAATTTGTGTTTTTCGTTCGTTTGATGCTGAGTGCTCCTGGTGATAAGATTGATTGCCAGTTAGCACCTTCGCTGTCCAGGAGGTTTATGGGTTCGCCGTCGATGGATAAGGAGAGACGGTCGTTGGAGCCATCCCAAATTGACGTGGTTTTGGCACCGATGAAGAGTTTGTGGTTTCCAAAGAGGATCCCTAAAGACTGCACCCAAGTGAAGTCCCTCTTGTTTTGGTTTCTCTTGCCAATGAAGTGGGCGTTGATGTGGAGATTTGGATCAGAAACTATGCAGAAGTCTTGGTCTTTCTTGCCATGGAAGTAGAAGGTTATTCCATCACCACCAATGAATCTGGGGTCTTGACACACAGCCCCTGGCTTGTTGCAGTCTGCAATATTATATTCTCACATATATTAGTGGTGTGTAATTATCAGTTCATTATGTGACTAAGTTTACTATAAACCCAGATTTATCAAAATCCATTCTAATTATTTCTTCCCGAGTTATGATTTAAATCATTATGACAAAAGAGTAATTTCACAAAAATCATTATAAACTACTTGTGCACACAATAAATAAATAAATTGTACACAAAATAAATAAATATAAAAGCTTGGCTAGATATGTTTAGACAACTCTAGCTTAATAGGATGTAGCAATTGATAATTTTTATACAATTAACACATTAACTGTAAAGGATGTTCAACTAGTATAGTCGTATAATCGTATTACTGTAGGAAAAAGAAGGAGGTTAGTGGAAATCACATTCTAATAAATTACATAAACAATAGGTTTTGTGAACTTACTGCAAACAGGACTGCATGTGACGCAGTCAACTTCACAGTGCTCAGGGCAAGCACTAGGACATGTAAGCTCTAGGCAATAACAATCAGGGTAGTCCTGGTTCTTGCACTGGACTTTCTTAGGCTTTGGATGAGAAGTTCCTGCCTCTGCCGCAACAAGCATCAAGAGGATGACCAAAAACACACCTAAGCGCATCATAGCTTGAGCCATTTGGTGCTGATTGTATGTGTGTGTCTGAGCTTTGTGATTATGACTGCTATTGATGTTGGCCTCCCCTTTTATAAGGTCTTGAAAATATCAAACTTTGCGTCTTGCTCACACTAGTAAAGGTGTTCCTTACTTTCCACTCCACTTTTGAATTTTCTGGCACATGGGCACTCAAAAAGTCAGATTTTAGCTAGCCCTAAAATTAATCTAAATACTGGTCGGTATACCTTGGCACACGTGTTAATTCCACCCACACTTAGGGCTATCAATGCATCTGCCATTTTGATAACCCTAGTTAGCAAATTCATGTATTATATGTATGCTTACTTTTTTTAAAGGTAGATCCTATATATAAACAGGAGTGGAATAGGAAATTAATCCCCTTTTAGAGGCAGGCCAATGACCATACGTCTTGTAAAGTTTAATCTTTTGACAATAACCTTACCAACTGGAAAGATTTGTTAGACTCCTTATATAAACTTTAAGGGGTTGTTTGGTACGGTAGACTGTCATGGACTGGACTAAATCCTAGAATTATCTTGGATTAGCTCGGATTGGACTAAGATGGATTAAGTACTGACATACGTTTAGTGTTGTGTCAAACTAAGAAGCTGGATTGTAAAAATAATGAAGACCTATGTTTAGTGTTCTGTCGGACTAAAAAATAATTATTTAAATATTTAAATTTAATTAGAGATTTTAACCTAAAAATAAATAATTAAAATAATAATAATTAGGAAGAACAAGCCAACCCGTGTGAATTGAAAAAAAAAAAAAAAAAAATAGCCCACCCCTGCCACCTCTTTCTCTCTTTCTAGTTTTCTATTCTTATTTTCCTTCTTGCTCTCTCTTTTATTTATTCTTCTATCTCTCTTTTCTTTCTCTCGTTTTCTTCTTCTCTAATTATTGACACGTGGCGCCAGAGGGTCCTCTTTTTTTAAAAGAAAAAAGAGGACCCTCTGGCAGCTAATCGGTAGGGTCCTTTTTTATATTAAAAAATAGTACAGCAACATGGCTATACTCAGTTTTTTTAATTTTTCAAATATAGCCGTAAGGGTATACTATTTTACACATGAGCACCAAAGGACTGTGCTTCTATTCTCTTTTTTTATATTCTTTATATAGTAAATATTATAGCCGATTGGCTATACTCGATTTTTTTCAAATGTTTTTGGAAAATAGTATAGGCAGGTCGCTTTACTGGTTTTTTTTTTATTTAAAAAATTGTCTTCAATAAATAGTATAAACTAGTGGCTATAGTCTTTTATATGTATACTGGGATCCTTATCTTCTGTTAATTTTTTCCCCGATTTTTGTTTATCGATAAGAGTAGTTATCCATTACTATTAGGCCATTACCCAAGTCTCTATTAATACTACATCCGTGTTCTATACACGTCTCACGTTTTTTTAAAAGGAAATGTGGAATAGTAGTAGTGTACATGTACATACGTGTTTCTAATGTTTAATACACGTATTTTTAAAAAACAATTTGCAATAAGACACACAAAATTCACGTATTATACAAATAATTCTCACATACTATTGAATAAGAATAATATATGTTACAAAAATTATATTACAATATTATATATTGGCCGATTAATATCTACTTTGGATATATTGAAACTAGCAAATTAATATATATAAAGTACAAACTAATGCCATTAGGAGGGTCCTCTTTTCTTAAATAGTATGGCCGTGTGGCTATACATTTTGAATATAATGTATTTAAATGGTATAGCCGGGCCGCTATACTACGATTGTTTTTATATAAAAAAAACTTATTTTTATAAATAAATAAAAACTTATTTTTATAAATAAATAAAAACTTATTTTTGACACGTGGCGCTAGAGGGTGCTCTTTTTTGAAAAAAAATAAAAATAGTACAACCGGACGGCTATACTCCGTGTGTTTTAATTTTTTAAAAATAGACTATTTTTTACAAGTAGCGGCTAATCGGTTAGGTCCTTTTTCATATTTAAAAATAGTATAGCTAAACGGCTATACTATTTTACATGTGGGCGCCAAAAAGCTGTGCGTCTGTTCTCTTTTTTTAAAATATAGTAAATCGTTAGGCTATACTCAAATTTTTCAATGTTTTTTCAAAAATAGTATAGCCGGGAGGCTTTACTTAATTTTTTTTATTTAAAAAAATTTCTTCAATAAATAGTATAGACAAGTGGCTAAAGTCTTCTATATATATAATGGGATCCTTTTTTTATTTTAATTTTTTCCTTGATTTTTGTTTATCGATAAGAGTAGTTATCCATTAGTATTAGGTCATTACCTGAGTCTCTATTGCCCCCTTTTAATTTTTTACTTTTCCAGAGTTATTACCAGCATAAAAAATTTAGTACTTTCATGTTTAATACTCTATTATATACGTACGTACATATTTTTTAATAGTACATTCGTGTTCTACACACGTCTCACGTTTTTTAGAAAGGAAATATGGAATAGTCCTATTGTACATGTACATATATATTTCTAATGTTTAATACACATATTTTTTACAAAATTTGCTGTCAGACACACAAAATTCATGTATTATACAAATAATTCTCACATACAATTGAATAAGAATAATATATGTTATAAAAATAATACTACAATATTATAAAGTGGCCGATTAATATCTACTTTGGATATGTTGAAACTAGCAAATTAATGTTAGGAGTAGTACTACAGTTGTCCATAAATAAAAAAATAAAAAAATAACTACCTTCAAACATGTTCAATAATAAAAAAAAGTTATATATCACAGGTAAAAAAAATTCAATCAGAGCTTGTACCAAAGAACTAGTAATAATTAATTATAGTATTAGTGAAGTTTTGCAGCTTAAGTATCATCTATCAACAAACAATCAGTGAGTGCGTAAACCTCCAGAGAAACTCTAGCCCTCTCTCTCCTAAAAAATACTCTTACATCCATTTTCACTTTGAGCAGAAGGAAGCCACTGTTCTTCCTCCCTTCCCCTCTCCCCTCTTCTCTTCCTCCTTTATCCTCTTCCTTCATTTGCAGAGATAGAAGGTTTCCTCTATTTGTCTTCGTTTTGTTATGATTTTCATCCAACCATCACAGGCAGTTACGTCTCATTATTGGATCTCCAAATGCATTTCGGCATCGGATCTCCACCACCATCCTTTTTGTGGTTTTCTTATGTTTGGAATATGTCCCAAAGGCTCTTTGAGTTCTCTATGCTGTTTCATGTCTCCTTTTGTGAGAGCTTTCCACCTCCCCTTTCTGAGAGCTTTTCTTCTCTCCTTTGTAAAAGTTTTATTTGTATTGTTATGCCTTATTTTTTTCAAGCTTTATCTTTTATTTATTTATTTTGAGTTTGCAATCTTAGTTGGGATGCCTATGCCAAAGTTTTATCAATCTTGCCTGATCATTACTGGAGGAACATCTGATTGTCTTAATTTTGATGTTGAATTGCTTCGTTATTGTAATGGCCCTTCATGGCTAGTTTGTTTTTGCCCTTTGTGGCCAATGATTTTTTTTTTTGGCTGAATTATGAATGCAATCCTAGAATTTCTCAACAAAACAAAAAAAGTATCATCTATCAACTAACATTTCTAAGAGTATGAATTACGACAACATTTGGTGGGCCGAATTGGACTAGATGAGTCCAATTAATTGGACTAGATGAGTCCAATTAATTGGACATAGGTTCAATCCGGATTGGATTAGTGAGTTTTTACTTTGTTATATTTCGACATGTTTTACCGTGATGGGGTAAAAGCAAATAAGTAGTACGTGATGGGACTTTCTTCCTTTTAATTATGTGCGCATATTTTTTCATAAAATTAATTATTTCTGATATGAAATAAATACAAAAAAAATAATTTAATTTCTGATATTAATTATTTTAGTTTATAGGAGTACAGATGTTCCAATTTAAAAAGAGTATTTACAAATCTATTTAATTTATGGTTTCGATAGACTGACTGCCAACAAATTGCAAAGGGTCAATCACGTACCAATTTGCAAGATTAAAGGTAGATCCTATATATAAACAGGAGTGGAATAGGAAATTAATCCCCTTTTAGAGGCAGGCCAATGACCATACGTCTTGTAAAGTTTAATCTTTTGACAATAACCTTACCAACTTGCAAGATTTCTTCGACTCCTTATATATATAAACTTTAAGGGGTTGTTTGGTACGACGGATTATCATGGACTGGACTAAATCCTGGAACTGTCTTGGATTTGCTCGATTTGGACTAGGCTGGATTAAGTACTGATGTACATTTGGTGTTGTGTCGGACTAAGAAGCTGGATTGTAAAAATAATGAAGACCTATGTTTGGTGTCCTATCAGACTAAAAAATAATTATTTAAATAATTAAATTTAATTAGAGATTTTAACCTAAAAATAAATAATTAAAAAAATTATAATTAGGAAGAACAAGCCAACCCGTGTGAATTGAAAAAACAAATAGCCCACCTCCTACCACCTCTCTCTCTCTCTCTCTCTCTCTCTCTCTCTCTCTCTCTTTTTTTAGTTTTTTTTCCTAGTATTCTATTCTTATTTTCCTTCTTGCTCGCTTTTTTATTTATTCTTCTATCTCTCTTTTCTTTCTCTCATTTTCTTCTTCTCTAACTAAGCCGCTAAAACATCATCAGCAAGTAAGG
Organism: Prunus dulcis; assembly: GCF_902201215.1. Lineage (NCBI taxonomy): Eukaryota > Viridiplantae > Streptophyta > Magnoliopsida > Rosales > Rosaceae > Prunus > Prunus dulcis. Next base: position 9,638,468 of record NC_047655.1, on the reverse strand, counting down.
AATCTACCAAATAGAAATAGGAGCAGCATCATACGCAGACCTAGATTTCTTATTCTCTCTATTTTTGGTTTCATTAATTTTTTTTTTTTTGGGAACTGCTACGAATTAGACTAAGATGGTTCTAGGTTCTGCTGGTGGCGAAGAGAGATGGCTCTGCGAGTGGCTTGAGGGTGGTGGTCATGGGGAGAAGAAATTCGGGGGGCGCGGGGGTGGGGGCGTCGGGGGGTTTGTTTTGATTCAAACCATCCAGCCGGACTCTCCTGTTCAAAATAGCAAAGGAGCTATTTTGCAAACCCAATTTTGGGCTAGCTATATTAGACATGCTAATTCGGGTTTTTTTTCAATTGTTGGACTATATAATCTTATTTAAGTTAATCCTTTCCAATGCCAAACATGGGTTTCAAGTCTTATGTAATCCAGTTCAGTTCAATGAAGCATAATGAAGCATACCAAACAATCCCTAGGAGACATTAGATAAATGTTGAGCTACGTTGCAGCTGGACAGGCTATACCTGACCTGAGATTAGGGGTGGGCACGGTCCGGTTCGGTCTGACTCTCACCTCAAATCGGAACTAGAACTAGTATTATTTAACTGGTCCTGTTTAAGCAATTTTTTTTTTAAAAACTAGCCGGTTCAATTCTGACCAGTTACGGTTCTGGTTTTGAACCGGATTATTAATTTTTTAATTTTTTTTAAAATTAAAATTATAATAAAAAAGTTATTTTTTTGGCTTAAAAATTAACAAATGATCCAATTCAAACGATGAGAAATTTTTTAAAGTTGAACTTGGAAAAATATTAATTATAAAATTTAAAATATAGCATTGGATTTATGATTTGTATTAGTTTCTCCTATCTTTATGTTTTTTGTTGTTGCATCTTTCAGTAAAAGGTTGACGTCTTTTTTTGCATTTCTTTTCTGTTAGGAATCAGATTATGTTTTGATTTTTTGTTTCTTTTCCTCTTTTCTCAAGGAATACTTTTGGTAGAGGAATTAAAAGCTTCATGAGGATCATGTTCTTGGACTTCAATATAGTCTCCTCCAATTTTTGTTGCTCTTCTTATTATGTGTTTTTTCTTGGTGCTGGTATAGCTAAAAACTGTTTGTGCTCAGATAAAGGAGGTAGTGTTCAAACTCAGAAAGAGAGAAGATTTAAATTCGTATAGGAGGGATAGTGTTCAAGCTATTTACCAGGTTATTATTTCGAATCCTATCTCTTTTTTGTCATCACACGTGCTCTTCCAAGTTTTAAATAGTTTGTTAGGATTTCTGAAATTGGGTGTTTGATTCCCGAATTTTAATCTTCTCTATTTTGGCTAATTTTGTCTTGGTTTCTCTCTGTCTCTTTCATTCTTATGTTTCATTTTGTCAAGTAAATATTTTCTCTATGATTTTCTTATGTTTCATTTCGGAATTTTAACTATGTAACAATGCTGGCTTACAGGTATATATGGGGTTTAAGCATCTTCCTATTAATTGAATTGTTAAACAATGCCCTCAAGAGTTTTTTTCCTTCTTTTTTTCCATTATTAGTTTACGTGCTTCACACACTTTTGTTGATTTATTCCCCTTGAATATATAAGCTCATAGTTAAACTACTATATGAAATATTGTTAATTGAGTTGTGAGTCGTCTGGCCCTTATCTATTGACATTTCTGTTCAGTCTCTTTCTATGACAACTTTTTAATTTTCTTTTAAAGTGAATTTTGATGCTATTCAGTGGAACATTTCTTATGATTTTTTTATTTGAGTATATATTGCAAGAGAGAATGCCTAGAGTAAGTGATTTCTCTTAGCATTTTTGTACAAACCTATTTTGCATGGTTAGTTTAGTTTATCTTGGTTACCAAAACTGTTGTTGGATACTCACTTTAAATGTGGCATGTTTCAACCAATTCAGATGTTGCGTGTATCCCACCACCCAACCAATTTATACGTTGATACTCAACATCGTTGCCATGCACATATATAATAGGTAAGTTTCATCGTTCTCTTTTATTTTTCTGACTTTTTAGAATGATTGGTTTTGTTAATGTTTTTTGTCTTTGGTTTTATCTAAGAGGATGCACAGAGTTGGCAAGTTGTGATGCAATTATTGATACTAATTTTTCTACTTAGGATATCAATTATTGATAAAGGGTGAGAGTCTGTAGTATTTCTTTTTATTTATCTTGGTATGTCAAATTGTTTGCCACAACTCCATAGGAGTTGGATGTTTATTAATTCTTTGCATTTCAAAATTGTCTACACGTTTTTTCTTCTTCTTCTTTTCTTACCTCCATTGGAGATGTAACTATTAATTTGGGACAGTGTTGATGTCACTTTCATCATATCCACTTCAAACTTACTTTTGTTTTAATCAATTGTCCAAAGTTAAAGCAACAACTCCAATTAATTCATCCTCTAAAGCAATAACACCAGTTCAATCGCCTTAATTCCTAAAAGTTTTTAAACTAGCTTCTCTGTATGCGCGGAAACACGTGCGAGAGGCTTTTTTTTAATCACACACACTATGGGCGACTTACAAATTTTTTATTTTTTATTGTTTTTGCAATTGTATCTTGTTGGATGTTCGTTTCAACAATTTCTTTATTTTAATCACGTGTATAAATTGTTGAGACGGACATCACTCAAGATACAATTGCAAAAACATAAACTGGACATCTTGAAAAATACAGGCAATAAAGGAAAACTTTTAAGACAACGATTCATCACACGCGCGCGATTAAAATATGAAACTGTTGAAATGGACATCTATATAAATATAATTGCGAAAAAATATTTACGAAACTTTGTAAGTCGTGTGTAGCACGCGTGATTAAATAAAAGCCTCTTGCACTCGCAGATTGATGACAAAACATATCATCGATATTAGACAATTGTTACGCATTTCACTCAATATATCGTATACACAATGCATTATTGAAGACAAAAATTTAGGTAATCCAGACTTCAGTCAAATATTTAATAAAATTTTCATTTATAACCATAGATTCGATATATTATAGTGTTATATTCTATTAATTTAAACTAAATTAGCCATTTAATCCCCTTAATTAAGTTTTAAAAAAAATTATAAATAAATAGGCATGCAGCAAAGGATAAACTATCAAAATTGAAGGTGAGTATACATGTTCCCAAATTATACTAAAATTTGATTAGTACAAATTTAAAAGTATATGTTTAAATTTGGTCTCATCTCATGTTATTTATGTATAGATTGACAATGAAAAAGTGAAAGATCAATTAGAGAGGAATGGGTGGTGCAAGTGGTCTTGATCGTTGCATGTCTTCCTCTTATGTGCATATTATGTATATATATATATATATGTGCATAATCTAAACCTACGATGTTGTGTGGAATGAAAATATTATTTTACTTAAATTATTTGAGATTTAACAATTCATGTTGGATTTGCTTTGGATAATATTAACGTGTGGGTAATTAATTGAATAAGAATCCCCCTAGCTCCTAAAGTTCATTAGACTAGCCTCCTTGCACCCACTTCCGCGCTTGCGAGATGCTTTTTTTTAATCACATGCGCTATGCGCGACTTGAAAAGTTTCGTAAATATTTTTTCGCAATTCTATTTATATAGATGTCCGTTTCAACAGTTTCATATTTTAATCAAGCGCGTGTGATAAATCGTCATCTTAAAAGTTTTCCTTTATCGCCCTTATTTTTCTAAACATCCATCTCAGCAGTTTACACACTATAAATGAAAAAAAAACAAACAAACAAACAAACAAACAAAAAACTGCTAAGATGGACCTTTAGAAAAATATGAGCGATAAAGGAAAACTTTTAAGACAACGATTTATCACACGTGCTCGATTAAAATATGAAACTGTTGAAATGGACATCTATATAAATATAATTGCGAAAAATTATTACGAAACTTTGTAAGTCGCGTGTAGTATGTGTGATTAAATAAAAGCCTCTTGCACTCGCGGATTGATGACAAAACATATCATCGATATTAGACAATTGTTACGCATTTCACTCGATATATCGTATACACAATGCATTTATTGAAGACAAAAATTTAGGTAATCCAGACTTCAGTCAAATATTTAATAAAATTTTCATTTATAACCATAGATTCAATATATTATAGTGTTATATTCTATTAATTTAAACTAAATTAACCATTTAATCCCCTTAATTAAGTTTTAAAAAAAATTTATAAATAAATAGGCATGCAGCAAAGGATAAACTATCAAAATTGAAGGTGAGTATACATGTTCCCAAATTATGCTAAAATTTGATTACTACAGATTTAAAAGTATATGTTTAAGTTTGGTCTCATCTCATGTTATTTATGTATAGATTGACAATGAAAAAGTGAAAGATCAATTAGAGAGGAATGGGTGGCGCAAGTGGTCTTGATCGTTGCATGTCTTTCTCTTATGTGCATATTATGTAAATATATATATATATATATGTACATAACCTAAAACTATGACGTTGTGTGGAATGAAAATATTATTTTACTTAAATTATTTGAGATTTTCCAATTCATGTTGGATTTGCTTTGGATAATATTAACATGTGGGTAATTAATTGAATAAGAATCCCCCAAGCTCCTAAAGTTCATTAGACGCCTCCTGCACGAACTTCTGCGTGTGCGAGATGATTTTTTTTAATCACACGAGCAACTTACAAAGTTTCGTAAATATTTTTTCGTAATTCTATTTATATAGATATCCGTTTCAACAGTTTCATATTTTAATCGAGCGCGTGTGATAAATTGACATCTTAAAAATTTTGCTTTATCGCCCTTATTTTTCTAAACATCCATCTAAGCAGTTTACACGGTATAAATGACCAATATATATATATATATATATATATATATGCTAAGATGGACCTTTAGAAAGATATGGGAGATAAAGGAAAACTTTTAAGATGATGAATTATCACACGCGCGAAAATTAAAATATGAAATTGTTGAAACGAACATCTATATAAATACAACTGCGAAAAAATATTTACGAAACTTTGTCAGTCGGGTGTAGTGGGCGTGAATGCATTTAAATAGTATAGCTGGGAGGCTATACTATGATTTATTTTATTTTATTTAAACTAATTTTTGACACGTGGTGCTTATTTTTGATACGTGGCGCTAGAGGGTCCTCTTTTTAAATTGTATAGCTGCTCGGCTATACTCCATTTTTTTTATTTTTTTTAAAAATAGACTAGTTTTGACACGTGGCAGCTAATTGGTGGGGGTCCTTTTTTTTTATAGCCGCTTAGACATACTCAGTTTTTAAAAAATTTCAACTATAGCTGCACGGCTATACTATTTTACACGTGGGCGCAAAAGGGCTGTGCATCTGTTCATTTTTTTTATTATATATAAATCATATAGCCGTGCGGCTATACTCGAGTTTTTCAAATGTTTTTTTAAAAAATAGTATAGCCAGGAGGCGTTACTGTTTTTTTTATATAAAAAATTGTCATCAATAAATAGTATAGACAAGTGGCTATATATATATTGGGATCCTTTTTTTTTTGTTAAATTTTTCCCCAATTTTCTTTTATCGATAAGAGTAGTTATCCATTACTATTAGGCCATTACCCGAGTCTCTATTGTCCTATTTTAATTTTTTACTTTTCCAGAGTTATTACCCGTATAAAGAATTTAGCACTTTCACGTTTAATACTCTATTATACACGTACATACGTATTTTTCAATAATACATTCGTGTTCTATACACGTCTCACGTTTTTTAAAATAGAAATGGGGAATAATCGTATTGTACATGTACATAAGTATTTCTAATGTTTCATACACGTATTTTTATAAAATTTGCAGTAAGACACACAAATTTCACGTATTATACAAATAATTCTCACATACTATTGAATAAGAATAATATATGTTATAAAAATAATATTACAATAATATATAGTGGCCGATTAATATATAGTTTAGATATGTTGAAACTATCAAATTAATATGTATAAAGTACAAACTAATGCAATTAGGAGGGTCATTTTTTCTTAATTTTTTTTTATTAAATAGTATAGCCATGCCACGATACCCTTTGAATATAATGTATTTAAATAGGATAGCTATACTTTGACTTTTTTTTAAATAAAAAAACTTATTTTTCACACGTGGCGCTAGAGGGTCCTCTTTTTAAAAAAATTGTACAGCCGTACGGCTATACTCCAGGGTTTTTATTTTTTATTTTTAAAAATAGTCTAGTTTTGACATATGGCGGCTAATCGGTGGGGGTCCTTTTTAATATAAAAAATAGTATAGCCGACCGGTTGTGTGTCTGTTCTCTTTTTTTAAATATAGTAAATCGTATATCCTTGCTGCTATACTCGATTTTTTAAATGTTTTTAACAAAATAGTATAGCCAAGCGGTTGTATTGTTTTATTCCATAAAAACATTGTCTTCAATAAATAGTATAGACGAGTGGCTATAGACTTATATATATATATATATATATATATATTTATATACTGGGATCCTGTGTTTCTTTCAATATTTTTTCCCCAATTTTCGTTTATGGATAAAAGTAGTTATCTGTTACTATTAGGCTATTACTCGAGTCTCTATTGTCCTATTTTTTACTATTAGTACTTTCGCGTTTAATACTCTATTATATACGTACGTATGTATTTTTTAATAATACATTTGTGTTCTATGCACGTCTCATGTTTTTTAAAATAGAAATGTAGAATAGTCGTATTGTACATGTACATACGTATTTCTAATGTTTAATGCACGTATTTTTTACAAAATTTGCAGTAAGACACATAAAATTCACGTATCATACAAAATAATTCTCACATACTATTCAATAAGAATAATACATGTCATAAAATTTATATTACAATATTATATAGTGGCCGATTAATATCTAGTTTGGATATGTTGAAACTAGCAAATTAATATGTATAAAGTACAAACTAATGCAATTAGGAGGGTCCTTTTTTCTTATTGTTTTTTAATTAAATAGTATAGCCATGGAGCTATACCGTTTGACTATAATGTATTTAAATAGTATCGCCGGGTGGCTATACTTATTTTTTGACACATGGCGCAAGAGGGTTCTCTTTTTTTAAAAAAGTACAGCCGCATGGCTATACTCCGTTTTTTTTTTAATTTAAAAAATAGACTAGTTTTGACACATGCGGCTAATTGGTGGGGGTCTTTGTTTATTTAAAACATAGTATAGCAGCACGGCCATACTATTTTACACGTGAGGGCCAAAGGGCTGTGCTTCTGTTCTCTATTTTTATATAGTAAATAGTATAGCCGTTCGGCTATAGTCGATTTTTTTCAAATGTTTTTACAAAAATAGTATAGCCGGGCGGCTTTACGGGTTTTTTTTAAAAAAAAATTGTCTTCAATAAATAGTATAGACAACTGGCTATAATATTATATATATATATATATATATATATACTGGGATCCTTTTTTGCTTTTAATTTTTTTCTCCAATTTTTGTTTATTGATAAGAGTAGTTATCCATTACAATTAGGTCATTACCTGAGTCTCTATTTTCCCCTATTAATTTTTTACTTTTTCAGAGTTATTACCTGTATAAAGAATTTAGCACCTTCACGTTTAATACTCTATTATACACGTACTATTGAATAAGAATAATATATGTCATAAAACTTATCTTACAGTATTATATAGTGGCCGATTAATATCTACTTTGGATATGTTGAAACTAGCAAATTAATATTAGGAGCAGTACTACAATTGTCCATAAAATAAATAAATAAATAAAATGACTACCTTCAAACCTTTTGAATATTAAAAAAAAGATATATATCACAAGTAAAAAAAATTCAATCGGAGCATGTGCCAAAGAACTAGTAATAATTATATTATTAGTGAAGTTTTGTAGCTTAAGTATCATCTATCAACAAACAATCAGTGAGTGCGTAAACCTTCAGAGAAACTCTAGCCCTCTCTCTCCTAAAAAACACTCCTACATCCATTTTCATTTTGAGAGGAAGCCACTGTTCTTCCTCCTCTCCTCTATTCCCTCTTCTCTTCCTCCTTTATCCTTTTTCCTCATTTGCAGAGACAGAAGGTTTCCCCTATTTGTCTTCGTTTTGTTATGATTTTCATCCAACCATCATAGGCAGTTACATCTCATCGTTGGATCTCCACATCCATTTCAGCGTCAGATCTCCACCACCATCCTTTTTGAGGTTTCTTTATGTTTGGAATAAGCCGCAAAGGCTCTTTGGGTTCTCTGTGCAGTTTTTACAACTCCTTTTGTAAGAGCTTTCCACTTCCCCTTTGTGAGAGATTTTCATCTCTCCTTTGTAAGAGTTTTATTTGTATTGTTATGTCAGAGTTTTTTCAATCCTGCCTGATCGTTACTGGAGGAACATTTGATTGTCTTAATTTTGATGTTAGATCACTCCGTTATTGTAATGGCTCTTCATAGATAGTTTGTATTGGCCCTTTGTGGCCAGTGGTTTTTTTATAGCTGAATTATGAATGCAATCATAGAATTTCTCAACAACAAAAAAAGTATCATCTAAGTATGAATTATGACCCCATTTGGCGGGCCGAATTGGACTAGATGAGTCCAATTAATTGGACATAGGTCCAATCCGGATTGGATTGGTGAGTTTTTACTTTGTTATATTTGGACATGTTTTAGTGTGATGAGGTAAAAGGTAATAAGTAGTATGGGATCTTTCTTACTTTTAATTATGTGCACATGTTTTTTCATAAAATTAATTATTTTTTATATGATCTTGTACCAAACAGCGCAATGGACTTAAGTCCAGTCTAATGCTGCTTATTTTGATCTACCAAACAACTCAGGGCACTTCTATAACGAGAGGTATTTTGGTGAGGGGGTTCAATGAGGTGTTCAATCTAACCAATAAATTATAAAAAAAAAGGGTTAATTATTTTATTAGTCCCTAAATTTAGACCCGATTTGCATTTGAGTACCTCAATTTCCAAAATGATTCCCATGGTTCTTTAACTTTAGTTTTGTTAGGACAAATGGTCCTACCGTCAATTTTGTTAACTTTTCTGTTAAGTGCAGGGGCAAAATGGTATTTTTGTATCAAAATTGATAAAAATATGAATAAAAATTTTAAAAACTAAAAAATTAAAATTAAACTCTCTCTCCCCCTCTATCCTGATTTCTACTCCCCAAAAACTTGATTTTTATTTTTATTTTTGTTAGTTTTTTATTTGATTTTCTTTTATTGTTATTTTAAAGATATGATTTTTTTAATTCACTTTTTTTGGTTTTAATATAAAAATACCATTTTTGTAAGAACCCAAAACAAAATATCTTAAAAAGAAGAAAATATCTCAAAAGTAAAGAAAATATCTTCTTGCAAAAAGACAATTTTGCCCTCGCATTATTTAATGGGGAAAAATTTGACTTTTTGATTGAGAAAGAATTTGGGAATTTCGCTTACGCCATTGCGTAGAGCGCGCCGAAAGGAGTTCGTAGACACGGAGTAGGTCCGAATCGGAGCCGTAATGAAGAAGTTATGGTCTAAAAACCGCGAAGGGCAAAATGGTAATTTGGCCAAAAAGTCAGATTTTATACCCCCTCTCTCTCTTCTCCCCGTCACTTTCTCTCTCCTCCCTCTCTCTCCTTCGCGCGATTTGGGTCGTGCGACCCTTCGCATTCCAAGGGACGGCCCGGCCACCACAGGCCGAGCCGATCTCCGCCGTTGGTACCTACGGGTCCACCTTCGTGTCGCCGTCACAACCTGACCGATCTGAACCCCGGGGCCGCCCTGAGCTGGCCGGAAAACCATGTTTTCCAGCGGAGGTTCCTGCAAAGCCACCCGAACTTCCAGCTCGAAATTGTCCTTCGTTTCTCCACCAAATCGATCGAGTAAGGTATGGTTTCTCATCTATTTTTCGTGCTCTAGCTGATGGGTATATGGGCTTCGATCGAGTTTAGCGATAAGAGGTTCGATTTTCGACTTGACGTTTGGCCGAAACTTCGGCCCTTCGAAACTACTATTTCTGGTCACTTTTTGGGGGTGGTCCAAGAACAAAAGTGACTCCAAATGGGGTGTTTTACCTAAGGTAGGAGTTTGGAGTCTTGGTTCCGAGATTTTTCGGCCACCCGAAATCGCTTTGGACACCCAAAGCTGCCCGCGCGAGCTGGAGCGCGTGGGCGATGGTAGTGATGAAATTCTGTGCAGTTTAGTGACCCTCATGTCGTCACGAGCGTGTAGGATTTCGCGGATCTCGATTCGGAGTTCGTTTGAGCCCCGAACGGATTTTCCATATCGCGCGATCCGTGGGTGCAGTGTCGTTAAATAGTCGGATCGCGCTGAATTTCGGATATGTCGGTCTACGTGATTTCAGGATCGCGTAGGATTCGACGGATTGTGAATCGGAGTCCCGGATACTCCGGAATCCCGAACCCTGGGGCTAGGGTTAGGGTTTTAAGCGATAACACGATTTTGGCCGATCCGACCGTCGGATTCGGACCAAATTCGCAGAACATGGTTCCCGCTGTATGAGAAACCTTCAGGGAAGCCCAGATTGGTCATCGGAGGCCATGGACCCACGGGGTCCTGGGTCTGCCGGTCGGATAGCTTATCGCTTCAGTAAGCGTCGGGTCTTCCAAATCTGGCCTAAGAGTCTAAAAAGTTAATGTGGGCTCAGGAGTAACTTAGATTTGAATACTCGTATTTCTAGAAGTCGGGGGCAGGGTGTTGAATTTAATTCTTTTATTCAGCGGTTTAGTGATTTACTATTCATGGATAATCAGGCATCAGCGGTCCATTAGCAGGAGGAACCTTCAAAGAGTCAAATTAGCTCGGATCAGCTCGGACCATTTGTGAGTGGACATTCTTTCATAAATCAGATTTTATGAATGTTTTGATGTGATGTTATATAAATAAGTTTATAAGTGATTTTATTTTGATTTTATATAAAAAGAGTTTTTAAAAATGAGTTTATTCGAATAAATTTCCTTATTTGACCTTGAGTAAGTTTTATGGTTCCGAACATGATTGTTACAGTAATAGTTCTATAAGTCGGTGCTGCTTATTTACCAGTTATAGAAACAGAGTTTGGATTTCGAATCAGTTGAGACCGCAGCACGACTTGATGTTTACAGATATTCTTCAGATAGTTCTTTTTAAAAGAATTTATTTTAAAACCACCTCGTACCCATTTTCTTTGGTGATTACCCAGAGTTGGACCGATGTCTACGGACATCCAGTCCGATTTCAGTTAGTCAATGCACTTGACTTGCCTCACGAGTTCCGGGGACGCTCGGACCGTGAGTGCCAGGATTTGCGGCTCGGCCGATTTGGTATCCCGAGACTTGCCAGGATTGCGGCTCGGCTGACTCTGTGTCCCCGAGACCTGCCAGGATTGCGGATCAGGCTGACTACGGTCCCCTGCATCCTGCTAGAGCGACTCGAGCTGACTTGGTGTCACCGAGGAATCTGCCAGCGGGACAGGCTGATCATAGTCCCCTGATTTCGCCAGTTTGCGGCTCGGGTAGCCTGTGTGACGCCCGAGACCTGCCAGGGAATTGACGGAAATGACAGGGGTACAAACTGGTGGTATTTCAAAGGATTTTGGGTTTCTTTTATTTAACTATGGTTTTCAGTTATTTTAAGCCAGTTTTTCTGATTTTTCAAGTATAGATACCTTTATATTCGTTCAGTTATGCAAGGTTTGAGTATAGAGTTTTTATACACATTTCATCTCAGCACTTTTATGAAAGCATTGATTTCAGTGGTTTTTGTGTGAACCTTTAGAACTTAAATATAAATGATATAGAATGCCTTTAGTTGAAGATGCTTGATGTAGAGAGTACGTATTTAGTTGCATTTAGTTAAATTTGTTTCTTTTTCCAATGGGGGATAATATATTTATGAAGATTGTTTTAAAGAACATTATTTTTGTCCACTCACATTTTCAACCTGTTTTTCGCCCCCAGGCCGTAGAGGTACGCAGGATCCACCACCGGGCCACTCATAGCCTCCGCGCTTCAAAGTCAGGTAGAGTTTAGTAGATAATCCCTGGAACCTTGAAATTTAGAAAATGCTCTGATATCTTATGGAAACTGAAAAACCGGAGTTGGGATTTTGTTATTTGAAATATTCTGGCAGTTGGTGTGGATTAGTTGAATGTTTAACAGGTGAAAAGTTTTGGGATTGGTCAAAATACAGGGGAGACTCTGCCGAATTTTCGGCAGAAGTCTAAGGTAATTTTAAGGAAAAATTGAAGTAAGAAGGGTAAAAAGGACATTTGTGCCCGACATTCGCCAGGTGTCGGACACGCACAGGACTTGGCTCGAATTTCAAAGTGGAAATTGGGTCGGGTCCTGTCAATTTTGCCCCTGCATTTAACAGAACAAGTTAACAAAATTGACAGCAGGACCATTTGTCCAAATGAAACTAAAGTTAAAGGACCACGGGAACCATTTTGGAAATTGAGGTACTCAAATGCAAATCGAGTCAAAGTTCAGGGACTAATAAAACGATTAACCCTAAAAAAAAGTTCGAGTCCAATATTTTCTCTCTCTTGTTGGATAGTGGGATAGAACCCTTCCCACAACCTGTTTGGGCCTAAATTTGACACACCAAAGAGATCCAGAAACAGGCCCATGGTGAAATCACTTACCCAGTCCCAAAAAAACCCAGAGCGTGGAAAGCTGTCATATTGGGCCTTTGAAGATCAGCCCACAAAAATATTGTTTAGACTCAAGCCCAAGAAACTAAAAGAAAACACTCCCACGTGGCTACCTCAGCTTTTGAGAAAGTCAGCATTTTCAACTAGAGTTTTTATGGGAAGGGACGTCTCTGGAAAACTGCCAACAGAAGAAAAAAAAGCCCACCTATATTCAGAGATTTTTTGCCCCAAAGCAATACACCATCTTCCAAAGGATTCACAGGCCACGCCTTCTCAATTAGAGCGGGAAACAAGGAATTATTCAGGAAATACAGAAGAAAACCAAACCGCCATAAAAAGCCCACACAGGCGGTGGCGTTGGTTGAAACAAAAGCAGCCGCCCAGGAAACCAGGGAAGGGATTGCTATAGGAAAGACTACTGAGAGCCTATCTGCCATAATTGATAAAAATCTTTCCTGCTTTACGTTTTGGGAGATCTTTTGCCGCCCATTATTTAAAGTTTAAAACACCTCCAAAAGAGGATCTCTTATAAAAACAGAAGCAGGCAAGAAAGGAAAAAGGCAATTCATCAATCAAAAAAAAAAAAAAAAACAACACCAAGAAAAAGCCAAGAGCTCACTTGAATTCCAAGGTTCAGACTTAGAAAACAAGTCTTCTGGAACGAGATCCCTCGTTACAAATTTGGTTCAGCAAAAGCCAAGACAAGCAGAGTTTGAGTTTTCACAAACGTGGAGGCCCCAGAAAACTCAGGAAGAGCCCTGTTCAAGCAGAACAACTCTCGTAGTGCAATCCCTAGCTCATCAGACCATCGAGAATAGCCACTTCTGTCCCTTCCAAGCAGGAGAAGTTGCAGTTCTGCCCATTCAAAAGGCCTCACAAAGCGTGAAGAAAACATAAAGCTCTGCCAAAATCCAACTTTGGTATCGATTTGCAGGTCAGCCTAGCGATTGAAGTCACAAAGCAGTACGGACCGACCCAGACACGTCCAGTCCAGCCTACATCGGAACCTCCCATTCAGGCAGAAACGAAGTTCCGGCAATCTTTTAACTTGTCTAGAGTTAGCATGCATATTTATTATCTTGTAAAAGGCAGTTCTGCCTGAAACAGTCCACTTCTATCAAACACTTCTGGCCAGAACAGCCGTTTGATACTGAGATAAATTGTGAAAGTCCTTACCGGTCTAAGGCAAGAAAAGAACTTACTTGGGAGATATTCCTCACCCAAATTCACAATCGTTTGTTTTTAGAAGTCAGTAACTTGGGGCGCAAGTTATCTTTTCTAAAAGAAGTCTGCTAGAATCTACGTTGCTAGCAGTGGCACGCTCGCACACCAAAGAAAGCTGACTTGTTGACCAATACATGGTCTCCAAGCCAGTGGGGAACTTCGCCCTTCCATCACAGGAGTAAAACGCGAAAACGGGTGAACAATTTGGCACGCCCAGTGGGACTTCTTAGTATACATACTCTGACAGAGCCGTTCACAGATTTACAAATACAGGAAGCTCTAGCCAGAATCCACACCAGATATGGAGACAAACCAAATGGCTCGCAGGGAAGGTCCCGAGTCAGAAGAAAGCGATGCTAGACAATCAGCTCGCGGCAGCACAGGAAGTAGACGTTCTGGAACTAACTCCAGAAGGATGAATCAAATACATGAGTCAATACTCCGACAAGAAGTCACGGTCCAAAGGAACCAAGACACTCTCAATAATATGACAGCAATGATGCAGTGGCAGGTTAACAGGCAGTTCCGGAAAGACCGAGAAATCGCCATGGCCAGAATCCCAAACCCTGATGCGATAGTCCAGCAGTTAGATCTCCCTTACGGCCCTCCGCCAGGACTAGCATAGCCATACCAGGAAAATCCCTTAGTTGCACAGGTTGCTGGATTGCCAGATCACAGGGAAATCCAGGCTGGTCCAAGGGAAGGAGTCCTTCCTAATCAAGAACACGAAGCCCCAGCCCGACCAGATGACCTTGCACTAGTTCAGCAGAACCAGCCAGAACCTCAGCCCATTCCACCCTTGGTGGCCCAGCATGATCAACCTTTGGCATTTCA